>NC_037668.1:197984083-198284083 GCF_003255815.1 Theropithecus gelada | reverse complement strand
GTGTTTGAATTTTAGCTCTAACACTTAATAGTGGTGTGACACTGGGCAAGTTACCTGACATCTCTATGCCTCAATCTTCCCATCCTAGATAACTGGGATAAAGAGTTTCCACCTCCCAGGGTATTGTAAGGTTGTTTGTTTGTTTGTTTTTTTAGTAATATATGTGAGTTTGTTGAGGTCAAAGTAGTGTCTTACACATTTTCCTATCTTTAGCACCTAGTAAGTTCAAGGAAGAATGCAGATGTTTACAATTTTTTATTGAACAAAAGACTACATTAATTTTACAAATAATCCTAACATATATAACTGTATATTTACTATTTTTCTTCAACAAATATGAACACCTACTATGCCCAGGCATTGTGCTAGGCACTGGGGACAGTTGGACACATAAATATCTCATCAGGAGGAAAAGGAAACTTTGATACAGTCTATTTTAAGCTATTTTTGTTCTCACAGAACTATCCTTCCTTAAATAAAAATCCTTTCCATGAAAATTTCCTTTTATAGAAGTGAAACAGTAAAGAATGCACAACACATACACTAGCTTCAATGACTTTCCGAAGGTCATATTAATTTACTTTTTGAACCAAAGAGCAAAACTAGGATTAAACAGAAGATAGGAAATTAAATAAGGGTATTTGAGCTCTTTTTCTTAGTGGAGATGATTTCAAATTTGTGTCCCCCAGAGCAGGGGCACAGTACTTAACTATTTCCAATAAGGTTGACGATTCTGAGACTTCTCTTACAGTAATGCTGGTGAATATAACTTAGGCCATATTTCCAGATTAACTAGTTAAATATTTCATTTCCTTAAGTGTGCTGGTTGGCGTGGCTCGCAATAATTAGATTACAGGAAGGTCTAATTATTTGGTTCAAACACTCATACACACACCCTAAAGCTTAATTACCACGAATAAATCAATCCCACCCCCAAATCGTTGCCTGTCACTGACCATAGCTTTAACTGTACTTGCACAGTTAAAGGAGTTCAACGAGCATGCTAGAATGACTAAAACTTTAGCCGTTAAAATAATTGCTCTCACTTGGAAATCAGTTTTGTTTTTAAGTGTAGAACCGACAATTCTACCCAATTTAAGCTTCAGTCCTATCTCTCAAGACAGATTAACTAGAGCTGATTTAAAAACAAAAAACAAAAAACAAAACTTTGCTTACCATGAAATACACCTTTCTTTTTATTCTGAAAAAACAAACAAAAAACCAAGCCTAGAAAAACCTTAGGGCTTTAAGAATTAGTAAAATAATTAGACCTGGGACTTTGTCCAGGGAATTTCACCATTTAAGATAAAACTCAGCAACATTATGACTAGCTACCAAGAAAGATACGTGCAACGGGAAACCTTTCCCCAATACCATATTTACTGTGAGAAACACAGTAAAATAAAATTCACGATGAAGTTACGGTTGATTTCGACATTTTTATTAGTTATCAGCTTACTGCTAGGTTTTAAAAGGTGTTCCAAGGCGGGAAAAAGGAGGGGAAAGCCTCAGAAGATGGGGTCTGTTTCGATCGGGGGGAGCGGCGTCAGAGGGGCGTGAAGGCAGAAAAGAAGGGTAGGACGGAAATTAGCGACTTAATAAGACGCCTAGTTGCCGAGGTAGCCAGCTGGGCGTAAGAAGCAAGTAGAGCAGAAGAGATTTAGGGCTAATTAAAACAATCACAGGACACTCCCCCTCGCGTTTGCCGGGGCCGGGTCCCCTGCATTGGCAGAGCCGGGGGCGGGGATTAGTTCGGATTCAAATTTAAAGCGGGAGGCCCGCGTGTGGCTCAGCAGGTGTCTCATGCCCGGCCCCCGCTGCGGTCGTTTCCGCCTCTACCTGCCCAGAGGGCCGGAAATTACCTAGCGAGGAGCGGCTTGTCCATTGTTGCCAATGTTTCAACTGCGCGGAAAGCCTGAAGAAAGTACGGGGCACAGGGCACGCGGGCCGCCCACTGCCCCTCCACGCGCCCCCACGCTCCTGGCCGCTGTGCTCCTTGCCCTGCATTTACAATGCCACAGGCCACTGGGGGAGACCGGAGCGAAGCCGGGAGGGAAGCAAAGCGGGAGGAAAAGGGAGAAGTCTTAAAACATCACAAACGCCCAGGGCACTATATAATCTGGTTCCGAGCTAGAGGGAGCGCATGCGCCGGCCACACTTCAGGCGCGTGGAGAAAGGCGCGCATGCGCAGAGCCGAGACGAAAAACGAAGCGAACGGGTGACGGGGCAGATTGAGGGCGCTGCTTTAGCTACCAAAAGGCCACAGCGGCCCGAAGGCGCGTGCGCAGAGCGCGGGACGGGGGTGGAGCTCTTCTGAGGGGGCCGGGGCGAACAGCGCCGGCCTCGCGCGCCCCCTGGCGCGCGCCCGGGGAGAGGAAGGAGCGGGAGGGGGCGGAGAGGAGGGAGGAGGCAAGCAGGGCGGGAGGGGGGAGGGGAGGCAGAGCGAGGGAGGGTTTATCGACCGGGCGATTTTGGTTAAAATATTCAAAATGGCGGACGGAGGAGCAGCGAGTCAAGATGAGAGTTCAGCCGCGGCGGCAGCAGCAGCAGGTAATCATTACAGCATTTTACATATTCATATTCATACTCAACCCCGGCTCCCGCTGCCCCCCCCGCGACTTAGCATAATTTATTAGTACTCAGGATTATTATAATTAACGGCGGGGAGATGGGGGGCCGGGGAGCACGGAGCCCCCGCCGGGCGCCGAGCGGAGGGGGAAAGAGGCTCGGAGCGGCCAGGCGGAGGGGGAAGACAAGGGGCAAAGGGGGCTGCGATCCACCGCCCTCCTCCTGCCCCTGGCCCACCCTGCCGCCGCTCGCCGCCCGCCGCCCGCCCGCCGGCACCGGCCCTCCTCCTCCGCTGGCCGCCGCTGCCGCCTCCTAGCCGCCTCCTAGCCGCCTTGCCCGAACCCGAGCGGGTCCGCGGCGGGGCGGCGGGGCCGGGGCAGAGGGAGAGGACAATAAAGACATTTTACATATTCATAGCTGCTGGGCTGGCGGGGCGCAGTGGGGCGCGGGCGGGCGGCTGGGGCCGAGCGGGCGCGGGGTGGGGGGCGTGGAGGGGGATGGAAGCGGCGGCAAGCACAATGCCGGGGAGGCGGCGGGGCCGGAGCGGACCCCGGCGGCCGGACACCCGCACGCGTCTTCCCCCGGGAGCGGGCCCGGGCGGGGGGGCGCTGCCCGCCTCGGGGGGCGGCCCTCAGGGCAACCGGGGGTGCGCGCGGGGAGAGCTCCCTGCCCGCGCCCCGCCACCGCACGGGGGTCCAAGCGGGGCTGAGCCCGGGGGTCACGGCCCCAGGCACCTCGGCCGCGCCCCAGTGGTCCCCGGTGTGGTGGCCTGACCCAAGCCAGGCCTGCTCTCTAGGTGGGTAGGGGTGAGCGGTCGTGGGCGCTAAGAGGTGGCCTGGGGCGGCGGGGGTGGGGAACCCGCGCAGGGGTCTGCGTCGCCCCCCTAGGGGGTGGACTGGGTTGGAAGGAGTCCTTGGGGCAAGTTCCTTCCCAGGGGATGTCCTCTGGGGCGGTCCGCGCGCCCCTGGCCGGCGGCCGGCAGCCCCTTTGCGTCGTCCACCGGGGCTTCGCGGGCGAGTTGGGCTGGAGGTGCCTGGCGTGGTCTGACCTCCGTCTCCCTTTGCCCCTCCCCGCCGCCCCCCCCCCGCCCCCCGCCCCCCGCCGCTCCCCACACCCCTTGCGCCTGACCGGGACGCACGGGGCGGGTGGCCCTCCGGGGCCTCTCGCTCCGAGGCCCTAGAAGCTCCCAGAGGCCTCTCGAGAACTTGGATGTAAAGGGCTGCCCTCCTGCCCCAGAATGGGCTGGCCTGACAAGTTGATCTCGATTTCCTCTCTCCTGTTGGGAGTCGGTGGGGAGGGACGGGGATCCCCCTCCCTTCTTCTGTGGCGGTGTTTTCTCGCTGGGTGCTGGGTCGTCTTTACTCTTTGCTTAGCCGAACCTCTTCTCATTTGAATAATGTCTAATTCGGGGAGGTTTATATTATTGAAATGGCCGCCTGGCTTTCCCCGCCTCTCATGTTTAGTAATTCAGACCTTTAATAACAGCCACTCACAGCCCAACGCCGTGTTTATATTTTACATTCGCCCCATGTGCTTTTGTGGTTCGATATGATTCTTTTTTTTTCCTTGGCAATCCACAGGGCTCTGAGATCAAACCCAGGCCGTGCTGGGAAGAGAGGGGGAAAGCTAGGCCTTGGCTCCTCTAGCAGTTGCCTAGGCCTCATGTTCTGTGCTGCTTGATTTATTTACTAATAACCAAAATGACTACCTCCACCAACTTCCACACACTTTCCCCTCCTCCGCGGGCAAAACAAACTCTCTTGGGGCTTTACTAGCATTAAAACAGCTCCTAGCTAAGTATCAACTCTGATATGGTTTGTTTTCTCTTAAAAAGACTTTCTTATAGTTTGCAGTAGTATTGGGCCTAGGGGGAAAAGATCTGTCCTGTATTTCATTTTCAGAGCTTATGAAATTTATTTCGGTTTAATCCAAATCACTTAGTTTTGGGGATAGGTACCCCGCTTGCTCCCCACCCCCATGTTAAATACTTTAAGGCTTTGTAAAGATCTGCAGTATTTGTGAAACTGAGACATTTTTCTTTTCCTCTAAGAGTTGTGGAGTAGCTAAATATTAGAAATTCCAATTAACACTTTCATAATTTCTTGCTGTGGTGCTCCCTTTCGAACATCTTCATTCTAATTTAAAATGGAGCTGACGTAAATTTTGTGCTATCATTGTCATAGACTTGCTTATTTTAATTGTAGCATTACTGAAAACAAAAATGGGGTTATGTTTTCTTTGAGTATTTGTGTCATGGTTAAATGAGTGAAAAAAGAAGAATAAACACAGGCATTGTGTTTACCCTGATCTTGGAACTTATTCTCCTCCCAGGACACCCGCCCCTCTTCTTTAAGTTGTCAGAATTGATTTTATGTTTTATCTAGACTTAGGACAGTTGGCCTGTGAGAGGCAGATTAACTTTTACTGTTTAGAGGAAACAGTAATTTTGATTTTTGGTCTTTCCTGGGGTAAAATTTTCTTTAACATTTTTATTTTGTGTCGGGGTGTGTGTGAGTGTGAGTGTGACTGGTGTTGTCTCTCATTGGTGGATGTTTACCGCTGCATAGTTGAGGGAAGTATTAGAGGACTGGGGTTTAACACTAATGTGTTAAACCTTTGAAATTATGTTAAGACATTTTGGTGAGTGGCTAGCTATGTATTTTGTGGGACATTGGTCTTCAGCTTAATGTGTAACAAAATTCTAGGTTTGATGGACTAAACGCAAGCTAATTTCAGATAACCAGTTCTCACCATTTTTCTTCTTTCACTCACAGTAGGCAGGCCCTGAATGCAGCAGGAAAAAAAAAATCTGTAGCTTTTAAGAGAACCTTTAGGTGAATGACTGCTTCAGAGACCTGAAGTATGAGGTTGGATGGACAAAAAGCAGTAATATAATTTCATGCCTTAAATAGCATATGTTTTTGCACCCCATTCCCAAGATGTGGTCAAACTGATGATGTCATTGGACAGAGGACAAGGTGCAGTTAATTTGATTTATTGTCCTGAGGTGAAGTGTAGCAGTGAAGCTTTCTCATAGGGAAACCATTTATCTCGGGACAATTTCCTTTATAGCTGCAATTTAACCACTACTGAGGCCGTAGTTATTTTATACAAAATGATAAACCGTACATTGGATTTTACAAACAAAATTTCACTGTTACAGTTTTTGTAATACAGAAAAGGATGGATGTTGTTTACTGGCCTTATATTTTGGTTCACTTTTAATGCTATTGTAAAAATTCATTTCCTCAAAATTCTCAAATGGAGTATTTGGGTTTTAGATAAATATAATCATAGAAGTGACCCGTATAAATACTTATTTTAGATATGTTTGTTGTGGTCCCCTAAACTTTTGTAAGAAACTGTGTTTCTTAATCAGAGCATGGCTTAGGCTAGTGGAGCGATCATTTGCCTTGGAATCCATTTCAGTGAGTAATGAGGGCTATGTGTTCTTTTAGGTGGAAATGATAATGTTGAAAATAAGGTAGAATACTTACAAGAAAGCATGTGCTTTGAAAACAGTATTTTTAAAATTTAGAATTCTTTTTGGATTTATCTTAGTTTGGACTAGTTTGTTCATTTTCTTTTGATTGATTAGTGATTTTTAAAATTGTTCCATTGCAACATAGTGGTTGCACTTAGAATTTTTGACATATTAATAGATTTTCTTGTAAGACATTTCTCTATTTTTAATTAGTTTATTTTAAGGTGATGATTCAACTTCCAAAGAATGTGATAAAATTGTGCTTTATTTCTAACTTGAATTTGTGATCCAAATTTGATAGAGTATTTTAGGTTCCTTTTGAACCCACATGAGTTTATAACCTGCCTGTCTCCTTTTACATCTGTCAAGTAGCTTCCTGCGTATTTCTAGGAAATCCATTGTCACTTTCTTCTTTTTTTTTTTGTTTTTTTTTCCCAGACAGAGTCTTGCTCTGTCTCCCAGGCTGGAGTGCAGTGGTGCGATCTCAGCTCACTGCAACCTCTGCCTCCTGGGTTCAAGCGATTCTCCTGCCTCAGCCTCCTGAGTAGCTGGTACTACAGGCATGCACCATGACGCCCGGTTAATTTTTGTATTTTTTGTAAAGGTGGGGTTTCACCATGTTGGCCAGGCTGGTCTCGAACTCCTGACCTCAAGTGATCCACCCGCCTCGGCCTCCCAAAGTGCTGGATTACAGGTGTGAGCCACCACACCCGGCTCATTGTCACTTTCTTAATTCTCCCACCTGTTAATTATAATGATACTTTTGAATCAAGGTCTTGAAAATTCATGTGACCGCTGACCAACTGTTTTTGTTTTCTAAAGGACTGTTCTGCTTCCAAACCATTACTGTAAGAGTAATTTTTAACCTCTTCCCTCAAATTAGTTTGTAATTCCTTTCATTTTGTCATTGTCAAAAATCCCAGTAGACAAGGAAAAAATAAATAGTGGCTACTATTCGGGTTTAAATGAATTCAGGTGTAGTGTTCTGCCATATTTTAAATTTACTATTCTCTGCATCAATAGGTAGTATAAAGCAGTGTAAATATAACGTGTTTCATTGCTGCCTTAGTTTGAAATAATTGTCAATCTGCCATTCATCTGGTTAGTGGATTTTGGAGTAAGTTCAGGGCTCAAAATGTTACATTGCTCTTCTCAAGCCACCGAAGATATTTAATAGAGCCTTGAATATCTTAGGCAGGTGGTTCTAAAATAACGGAAGTGGAAATTTGAATGTTAAGTATTTCCTATTAAAAATTGAAATAATTGACCTGTTTCTTGAATCTGTATTCCTTCATCTTGAATTTGTTTGTGTTTTTTAAGTTGGTCACTCATTTTCATGAATGTTTCCTTTGTACTTAAAAGACTGTAATATTATGTAGTAGTGATTGCCTTGCTGTTACCGGCTATTTTTGTTTTGTTTTTTAATGTTGAAACCCCGTAGTTGTAATCTTTGCATTAGTCTTTCAAGCACCATTAAAAATAATGTTGTGTGACTCATTAATTTGCCTTTATATAATTGTGTTAATTACACAGTTTTTGTGATTAGTAAAGACTTGCTATGAAGCCTGATTTTAAGCAGTAATGTGTTTTTCCTAGTGAAAGTGATTGCATTTGAATTTAGAACTATTCAAATAATTTGTGTTTAGGGAACAGACCAAGTCACAGATAAAACATGCCCCCTTTTGGTCACTCATGATGTTCTTTCTGATCCCTCCTCAAATGCTAAATGTCTGAACAAACGTACTTACTATTTCTTGGGCATTAGAGTTGAAAGTTGTCGATTTGATTCAGTGACATATGTGCTTTCAATTTCTGTACCCTTTCTGCATGAATTTTTTCCTTTTCCTTTTTTGGGGATAACTTTGGGTCACCATTTTGCTTAATTCTTACTGTGTTGCTTAAAGGATGTAAATATCTTTTTGAGTGGTTGAAAGGGATAATAATTAAGGTTCACAGAGAATAGCAGTTTCCTTATGCATCTTTTGCTGGACATTTTTGTGCATTATTGATATTTCATAAGTAAAGGTAGTTGAATAACTGTAGATTTTAATTCTTCTTAGGAATAAATTTGTTTGTACCGAAGTATTTCTGTGTTCTAAACAGGTGATGAGCTCTTATAAACTGTTTCAGCAATAATAACAATGGAAACAAAAATAGCATGAGTGGACCCTGATTTGAAGATGCTCCTTGCATAGAGTGCATATGGTTACGGGGTTCTGTTGTGTTTTTACTATGGGGTGTGAATTTTTTGAGCACTGATATGTTTGTATACTCAATGACTAATAGAGCTCTTTTGTTTTGGGTTTTATTTATTTATTTACTTTTTTTTTTTCCAATTAAGCAAATACTCAAGTTTTCAGTGTTGCATACATTTTGCTGACAGGACTAGTAATTGAGCAAAAGAGGAATCGGCAAACCTCTAGATTTATCAGATTATCTTTTATTTATTTATTTTATCTTATTTTTAATTTTTTAAGGGACGGGGTCTTGCTGTGTTGCCTAGGCTAGTCTCAAACTCCTGAGCTTAAGCAGTCCTACTGTGGCCTCCCAAAGTGCTGGGACTACAGGCATGAGCTACCACACCTGGCCCAGATTTCTTTTAAACTACTGGAACTCCTGGACATTTATCCGGAGAGGATACATTATACTAACTTTTTTTTAAAAGCCAGTGTTCACATTGCACAAAGCTAAGTGTTTGTAGTAGCTTTACTAAGTCTTCAATATTGAAAGTCATAGCAAGTGCAATTTATCACATTATTTTTCATAATTCTTTGTAACTTTATATTTTTTATGTGGGAATATAGAAATGGTATATGAAATTAAATCAATAAAATAATAATTATTATTATGGCAGGGTTTCCCCCCTCTATTGAACTTTCTCTTTGCAATAGAAGATATAAACAGGAATGGCTGGAAAATGAACAATATGCTGTGTGTTAAAAGACTCATTTGTGCTTAAACATATGATCACCTTAATGGAGTTGCACTGATGCCTAAAGGGAGTATATTTTTATATGGATAAGTGACTTGGGTGTTGTCTTGTTTTAGTACGCTTATTTTAGTGATCTGCTTAATGAAAAATACAACCTTTTTTGGCTGATTCATATCGCAACAAGCAATATTATAATTAATGTTTTAAGATAGTTACCATCCTAGTTTATAAAGGGTATCTGCTATGTACCTGGTCCTATGCCTGTAGTCTTTGGGGATAACAAGGAAATATGACTGCTGCGGAGGAGTTGGTATGTTTACTTAAGCAGGAAAAATTGAAAAACAATGTATGTAATTACATATTAAAATATGTAACAGATAATGAAGATCAGAGAATAGATCAGGGTGTGTCCAAGTTTGAAAGAGCCAGAGCATCCTAGAATATATTATAGCTGGAAGGTAATTTAGATATAATCTTTCCTAAAGCTTTTGCTTCACAGATGAGGAAATATTCTCACAATGATTTAGTGACTTGCCCGCAGTCACTTAACTATTCAATAACAGATAAGAACACAAGACTTCTGACTGTCTCCCACCTCCCAGTCTCTCCTCCTGCCCCATTGCTGTCAGTCAGAGAAGGCTTTGTGTAGAAGGTGAGACTTTTAAACCAAGCTTTAAAGGGCAAAAAGAATTTAGAGGAATGGGAATACAGGGAAGGCCATTGCAGGGGAGGTTGTGTTCAACATTGTGATGTATAGGTAAAGAATGAGGAAGCATTTGTTCTATGTGCAGGAAAGCTGTTGGAGGATTTTGAAATAGGGACTGATGTGATAAAAATGATAGGGGTGATGTGGTGGTGTGCAAGATGGTTTGAAACAGGAAGGGAGAGATTAGATCCTTAGAAACCATTATATAGAGGTATTTGGTTTATTAACTAATTACTGTAGGTACTACTAGAGATACAAACATAATTTAAAAATTAATTGACCTCAAGAGACTTTCAGTCTAATGATTTATGAAATAAGCCATGATAAAGGTGTTGAGGATATTGTCCAGTTACATTACATGGAATAAGGACCTTTGGGAGAAATTCTTGCCTGGTCTTTACAGTAGAAACTGTTTGTTTTAGTCTTATGGACACTGAATTGTCTAATTGACTTAGTTTCCTTTTCAAATCAAACTACAATGTTTAGGTCAAATTATTAACCTGAAAAGCACATGCATAGGCAATTATGTTTACATTTCTGTTAGCCTGATTAGTAGATCCGTTTTTTGTCCATACATTTGTTTTGTATTTCTTTTATTGTTTCCATCTTTAAACTCTTTTTATCTTGTTTTATGTGGGCCACCTTACATCCTTTCTGGAGCAAGGCAGGTATAAATAACATTACCATAACCGTGACATAATGATAGTGTCTGTATTTTTATAGTACTTTAAAATTTATAGCCACATTCTCATTTTCATTACCTCAGTCCTTTCAGGCAAGCGTTACTATACCCATTTTATAGTTGAGTAAAATAAAACTCAGATTAAGTGACTTTCTCAAGGTCATGTGTTTTATAAGCGTTAAGTGTGGGTAACAGCAAGACTTCCAGGTTAGCTGTTATTTAGGCTGTGTATTAAGGCACTTTGGGGCTCTATTGTGGAGAGCTCTGAATCCTTTCTGTTGGTGTAAGAGTTTGGATTTTATTTGCTAGGCAGCAGGAAGTCACTGAATTTTTTTTTTAATTTTTTTTTGTTGTTATGGACAGTGCCATGATCAGAGCCCTTAAAGTGTTTAGCAACTAATTAGATGCAAAGAGATGATCAAGGTTTTGAATTTAGGTTATCCAGAAAAGAGTAGTACCATAAGCAGATGTAGCGATATTGGGAGAAGGAGCCGTTTGGGGAGTAAGTCAGTGGATTCACTTTGGCATGTCATGTGAGACATGTTTGGGTGGGTGGGTCTTATTAGGTGTAGATTCCTTGTGAAAATTGAAAATTTTTTAGTGAATTAAATGTTTGATAAACATTAATACTAGGTTTGAGATGCTCATGCCACTGTGCGTGTGGACTGAGTATTGAATCTGAACATTGTAAATTCTAGATATCTCATTTTGGCTTTGGCACTGTCTTCTAAGGATATTTCCTTCAGCAATACGGTGGTGATAATACCAGTGTTAGAGGGATGCTGTGGGGAGTAACAAATTGATAGCAGAAGCATTTTTAAAGTAACTCTCTAATAGTTTTTCTTACATGAGCACAGGAGTAAAATCAGGAATTTTATTACTTGTGCTGCTGTAGAGAAGCAGAAGCTTTAGCAACTGATGGATTCTGTGGGGCACCTGACTGTAGGCTGTTCATTTTTTGGAGCAGCTAGCATCTTAGGAGTAATGAATACTTCTTGTACTCTTCTGAAAACTTTATACGATGGAGGTGTTGCATTGAAGCAAATACAGACTTCCCTTGATTTCAGGGCATTCTGTTATCTAGCCCCCACCCTTGCCTATGCATTCTTATCTTTACTACTTCCTTAAATAGCATGACTCAACAATTCCACCAAGGAATTTCCCTTATTCTCCATTTCTACCACAAATACAGCATATTATCAGATTTTAATTTTTTAAGAAATCTCCCTAAAATTTGAAGATCTGTCTTGGGAGGATGGCTATAATTTATCCTGAGACTTGCCTGAGACTTTCTCCCATTACCATCCTCGCAACCTCAATCCCAGTTTGAGACACATGACCTGAAAGTGCACCCAGTGTTTTAGTCAGGTCAGTGTGTGTGGGACGTTGTGTGTGAACCTTTACTCACACTTTTTCCTCCATTGGAAGGCCATGGTGTAAGGTATGGTAGAGTGAAAAAAAGTACTGGGTATTCAGAGACCTGGCTTCTCTATCACTAATTAGCTTTGTAACTTTAGGACAAGTTACTTCACCATGCATTTTTTTAAAATTACATTTGTAAAATAAGGGATTTCAAACTTGAAAGTTTGGTGTTCTTTTTTAAAGGCAAAAGTGGAGCTGTTCTTATTAAAATTGGACGTTGGAGCAAGAAAGCATTTTCTGCCTCCTTTCCACAGTAGCTCTTGAGGCACTTTCACAGGATCCTTAGGACTTCTGCTGGTCATGACTTGAAAACTTTTGTCCTTGTTTATCTTAAGGGACCTGTCTGTCCATTTCTTTATCTCCACAAATAGCCATCTGTCAAATCTGAGCTCCTGTCATACTTTCTCTGAAATTAGCACTTAATTTGTGTTCAGTTACCCAATTCAGCACTTCGTTATACACAGTCCTATTTTCTTCTGTAATTGATTATGTAAGTAAATCTTGTCCTAAGAGCTTTGAGTGCAGGAACATACTGGTAGGGACAGAGTAGGCCTAGACATTTAACAAATAATGAATGCTTGGTTGATGGAATTAGTGGTTCTCAATCTTTGTTGGGACAAGAATCACCGTTGGAACTTTTTCAACATGAGAAGGCCCAATTTCTAATACAGTAGAGGTCTGAAAATCCGTACTTTAAAAAAGCTCTAGAGGTGATTTGATAACATTAAATGATTACTTGTTGCACTTCAAGATTATTTATTGCTTAACATACCTTGAATAATGGTTTTCAATTAATGCACCAGAACGGCCCTATACTGGAAAGACAGACTGAGAATTAGGAGACTTGGTTCCTTATTCTGCTTTTAGCATGAACTATAATAGCTTTCTGATCCTGAATAAATCACTAAACTTTTCCAACCCGTAGGATTCTTACTGGTAAAATTATGGACTGGGCTAGATAAATAGTTTTCATACTTTTTTTTTTTTCTTTTTAAACTGGAATTATTCAAAAACATCTTTTGGGTGAAGATCAGTAAATATAATAGGTATTTTGATCAGTTCGGCTTACCTGAGCATTTATTAAATATATAGAACATGATAAGCTTGGTTCTGTCCTAGTAGGAGAGCTAAATTTTAAGATGGGATTTAGACTTTAAACTTGAAACATCCTATTAGAATGCGAATGAACAAAGGTAGTACGCTTATCAAGAATTGTGGTATTCAGTGTGAATAAAAACTGGATTATGATGAACCAATATGGCCAGTTTTTTCATTCATTTAATTCAACAAATATTTATAGAGCTTCTGCTCCTTATAATATACTGAGCACAGGTGATAGAATAATGAATAAGATACCATCTCTGTCCTCTCAAAGTGTATATTGGTCTATTGGAGAAATCATATATTAAATAACACTGGTCATAGTTTAATGAGTAGAATATGGGAGGTTTGAAGTACTCCAGGAGCATAAGGTGGGGACTGCTAATCTGGACAAGAGGATTTGGGAAGGGGCTCTCTGAGGATATCATGTTTACACTTAGATGTGAAAGATGAATAGGAATTTATCAGTTCAAGGCCTGGGAGTGAGAAGTGGAATTGAACATGTTCTGAGCAAGGGGAACACTATGCAGACATCTCAGACATCCCTCATTATACACAGGGGCATACCACAAGGGGGTTGGTTCCAGGATTCCCCACCCATGCCCGCCCCTCCCCACACCAATATCAAAATCTGCACATGCTTAAGTCCTGCAGTAGGCCCTGTGGAACCCGAGTATGTGAAAAGTGTGCCTGGGCCCTGGGCCTCAGTGCCCCTGTGAATATGAACTGTTTGCATGCCATGAATTCTGTATTTTTAATTTGCATGTGATTGAAAAAACCTGATTTAAGTGGACCCACACAGTTCATACCCATTTTGTTCAAGGGTCAGCTGTGCAATCACGTACTGCATAATGACTTCTCAGTCTATGGACCAGTATACAATGGCAGTCCCATAAGATTATAACAGAACTGAAACATTCCTATCTCCTAGTAACATTGTGATGATCCTGACCCTGTGTAGGCCTAGGCTGATGTGTGTGTTTGTGTCTTAGTTATTAACAAAAACATTTAAAAGGTAAAAAATTAAAAAATTTAAATAGAAAATAGCTTATAGAATAAGGATATAAGGAAAACTTTTTTTAATACAGCTATACAATATGTTTGAAACTGTTACTATAAGACTCAAAAAGTTTTTAACATTTTTAAAGCTTATAAAGTAAAGTTACAGTAGGCCCAGCGCAGTGGTTCGGGCCTGTAATCCCAGCACTTTGGGAGGCTGAGGTGGGTGGATCACCTAAAGTCAGGCGTTCAAGGCCAGCCTGGCCAACGTGGTGAAACCCCGCCTTTACAAAAAATACAAAAATTAGCTGGGTGTGGTGGCACACGCCCATAATCCCAGCTCTTTGGGAGGCTGAGGCAGGAGAATTGCTTGAACCTGGGAAGTGAAGGTTGCAGTGAGCTGAGATCGTGCCACTGCACTCCAGCCTGGGTGACAGAGTGTGAGACTCCATCTCAAAAAAAAAAAAAAAAAAGTTACAGTAAGCTAGTTAATTTATTATTGAACACAGACATGTTTTTCTTATAAATTTAGTGTAGCCTAAGTATATAGTGTTTTTAAAGTGTACAGTAATGCCATAGGCCTTCACATTCACTGACTCTTCATTCATTGACTCACCCAAAGCAACTTCCAGTCTTGCAAGCCCATTCAGGTAATGCCCTCTACAGGTGTACCATTTTTAAATCTTTTATACCATGTTTTTAACTGTACTTTTTCTATGTTTAAATATTTTTATTTTTTAATTATTTAATTAATTATTATTATTTTTTTAAAATAGGATCTCGCTCTGTCACCCAGGCTGGAGTGCAGTGGTGTAGTCACAGCTGACTGCAGCTTCTACCTTCCAGGGCTCAGGTGATCATCCCACCTCAACCTCCTGAGGAGCTGGTACCACAGGCACACGTACCCATGTCCAGCTAATTTTTTTTTTTTAATAGAGACGGGGTTTTGCCATGTTGCCCAGGCTGGTCTTGAACTCCTGGACTCAAGCAGTCCTCTTGGCTTGGCCTCCCAAAGTGCTGGGATTACAGATGTGAGCCACTGTGCCTGGCCTAGATATTTTTAAATACACAAATACTTACCATTGTGTTAGGATGCTTGCAGTACAACAGTAGAATAATATGCTGTACAGGTTTATAGTCTAGGAGCAACAGGCTATACCATATAGTTTAGGTATATAGTAGGCTTATACCATTTGGGTTTATGTAAGTACATTCTGTGATCACACAATGACAAAAACGTCTAATGACATACCGCCGTTAAGTGATGCATGACTGCACATACAATTCTTGAAACTAATGAAAACACAGAACTTTCAAAGAACCAAAGTTCAGCATAGCTGATTCGGTAAGAATGAGATTTAGCTGAAGAGCCGAAGATGATTTTCATATTATGAGGCTATTTGCATGATCTTTGTACTTTTTAGTGACAAGTCCACAGTTGGAAATTATGGATGATAATCCATACTTTTCAATAAATACATTGATTCCTAGTAACAACAGCGATAAAATTTATCAAGATTTTGTGCCAGTTATTGTACTAAGTGCTTTACACGCATTTATGTTAATTACAGTGACCCCCATGGGGGTGTATATTGTTACCCCATCTTTTAGGTTAGGAAACCGAGGCTTAAAGAGGCTAAGTGACACACCTAGGTTTCTGTTTTGATTATGGCAGTAGGCAGTTAAGATCATCAGGCTCTTACCCATTAATTTCTGCTTCAAGCCAGTAGAATGATGAAAAATATATCAAGTGGAATTGGGATTGCAGAATTTCCACTGTTAGGATCTATAGATTTAACAGCTGTTATGCTGAGTTTAACCTCGGTGCTTTGTACAGTTCCCAGGTCCAGATTGTGTGCACTAGAATCAAGTGTGCATTCTTATCTCTGTATTGCATTTTGGAGACACAGACAATTGATTATCAGATCTAATGTTAACTTAGCTTTCAGGATTTCTAGGTGCTGACTGTGTTTTTGAAGTTGGTTGTATGCAAACTGCTGATCCTGGAAACCCATAAATTCTGAACATTTTGGGTTTTTGTTAAGAATTGTATTTTAGGGTAGGCATGGCGGCTCATGCCTGTAATGCCAGCACTTTGGGAGGCTGGGGTGGGAGGATTGCTTGAGACCATGAGTTTGAGACTGGCCTGGGCAACATAGCGAGACCCTCTCTCTGCAAAAAATTTAAAATACTAGCCAAGCGTGGTAGTACTTGCCTATAGTCCTAACTACTCCGGATGCGGAAGCAGGAGGACCTCTTGAGCCCAGGAGTTCCAGGCTGTGATGAACTGTGATTGTGCTACTGTACTCCAGCCAGGATGGCAGAGCAATACCCTGTCTGTTAAAACAAATAAATGTGAAACTGAAGCTAATTGCACATGTTAACCTTGGGATAATTTTCATCTGGAGCAGCATTTATATTTTTTTGTCACCCAGTTGGTGAAATAGAAAATTAGGATTTACTTTGTTTACATGTTATTTTGATAAAAACATAATTTAAGATATTTCAGTGTTCTCAAATGAGTTGTGACTTAATATGCAAGCAAATTATGCAAAAAGGTGGGTTTGTTTACCACTTTTTACCAACTACTTCCTTTCCCCCCTACCAAGCTGTTACTAAACTAAGGCTGTAGCTTTCAGTTGAGGAAACATAACAGTTGATTATTGTGTCTAATGAGAAGTCAGCTATTTCATGGCGTTGGTTTCCAGTCATACACACCTTGTTTAATCATGCCCTGCATCACCTTATTGAATTGTTAATGCTGTTTGTTTCTCAATTTTTCTTTTACACTACATTCATTGCTAAGTCCCCTCACCTTCCTCTTCATAGTGCTTTCCCTCCCGCCGAGTGCTTGCTGCTTCATGCTCTGGCCAAGGAGAATGCTGTTTTGGCAGACTGTTTTATACATGAACACTCATACGCCAATCATCATTATTTAGAAAGGAATTGTTGAAAAAGCTCTCATGTTGTGAGTGACATCTTCAACATCACTATAGTCTAAGATAAATTACCAATTTATGAGTGTTGCTGGAAAAAATCATGGTATGATTTCAGGCAATTAGACTATAGTGGCAAAACCATTGCCTGGTTATGCTGTTGGAATCACATCTTAGTAGTTACATAATGCTAGTTACATAATGCTATCAGGACCAGTACGAGACTGGTTTAGTGATTGAGCCCATTTCCTGGGATTTGTTCCCATGTGTTGCAGGCAGATGTCCACGTTTAGATGTGCATGCTTTTGTCATGCATGTACACATAGTTTTTAAAAAAGGAGTCATAGTGCATATCCTGTTATATACTTGCCGTTTTTCCCCCATGGCTCTCTATTCTTTAGTTCACCCATTTAAATAAACATTTTAATGAAATTATGTTCTTTGCAGCAACATGGATGGAGCCGGAAGCCGTAATCCTAAGTGAATTGATATAGGAACAGAAAACCAAATACTGGTTTGGGCTCTTCTGCTGGAACCTAGTGGAGGAGGCTAGTCCAAAATAGTAGTCTCCCAAAAACTTTCTTTAACAGAATATACACATTTAAAAATTTTGTACATGTTGTCAGGTTGCTTTTAGTACCACTCTATATTTTTTATCTACAGTATTTAATGGTGTCAGTTTCTCCAGCACTGTTAACTATTAGTCTTTTAAATTTTTCCTATGTTGATGAAAAACACCTCATTGCTTTAATTTTAATGTTTTTACTCTTAAGTTGGACATCTTTTTTTTTTTTTGATAGACTCTTGCTGTGTTGCCCAGGCTGGAGTGCAGTGGTGTAATCTCAGCTCACTGCAGCCTCCACCTCCCGGGTTCAAGCCATTCTCTGCCTCAGCCTCCTGAGGAGCTGGGATTACAGGCACCTGCCACCATGTCTGGCCAATTTTTGTATTTTTAGTAGAGATGGGGTTTCACCATCTTGGCTAGGCTGGTCTTGAACTCCTGACCTCTTGATTCACCTGCCTCAGACTTCCAAAGTGCTGAGATTACAGGCCTGAGCCACCACGCCCGGCTGACATAAATTTTTATTAAATTAAATCTTACTAAATTTTATTAAATATAAAATATTTTATCATTGAAAACAAAAATAAATCATTGTTTTCAAATGTACGACAATGATTTATTTTTCCTGTTTTGGCCATTTCAGAATATTTGTAGTTTTCCTGAAAATTTATGACTTCTTAAATATTCTCTTTCCATGTGTACCTGACCCACCTCCTTCCCGGCAGCTAATTCCTATACCTCTTTGGAGAAGTAGCTTAGGGATGCACGTGGAGCTTGAATCAGTCTACCTGTTGGTAGTCACATGTTTTACTTGCAGCCCACTATTAGCTGTTCATTTATAGAGAGGGGATGGTTGCAGAGTCTGGGCAGGGATGGGTCAGCTGTGGCACTGTGGTCCTGGAGAGTCATACCCTACTCTTGCACAAAAATGTTTCTCTTAGCAGAGAACTGGAGTGAGCATTTTTTTTTTTTTTTAACTCTGCTTTCTCTAAAGGCATTTTAATTTTTAAGTCAAATATATGAGAGGTAGGGATAAAGGAGAAATGGAAAGATAATACAGTTTTAGCAGTCTAGGGGTTTATTTTCTACACAAGGACTTGGAAATCATAAGACTAATCCTGAAATATTTTCAGTGCTGGATTTCACCTAACCTCCTGACAAGCTTGGAGTTATCTGGGACATGGGGAGCAAGAAATTTAAGGAAGCTGACAATAAGGAGGAAAGTATTTAACTTCTGAGTAGAGATGGCTCGATGGTGATAATACTTGTGAACTAGGGTTAACATACAGCAGTGACAGCGTTGTAAAGTCTCGGTGGTGAGGGAAGATGACAGTGACCTTAATGGAGAGAGGCTATCTAGTGAGAACATACTTGTGTGTGTTGTGGAGTGTAAATGCCTACCTAGACTTTCTGCTGGATTATTTAGAATGTTGAGAGGTTAATAGATTCAGATTGTTGCATACATAAGTTTTTTTCCTACTATTTGGGATGGGTGAGGAAAGAGCTCAGAAAAGAAACAGGTTACAGTAACAGTCCTGTTGGTCTTTTTTGTTTTTCTGGTACGCTTTGGCAATTTTTATCAAGTAATTTTTGTATTTTCTTTTTCAACTGTCAGTATGTTATTTTTACCATTTTGAGTGATGTCTGTGGAATAAGAAGTGTTTGTAAATATTTTGTGACTTACATGGTAAGCTTGACTAGGTTTACACAAAGTCATTTTGTACTACCATTTGTCTAATTTCTGCAAATACATTATTTGGGGGCATTCTTCCATTTTTCTTTCCTCTTTTGTCCTTAATTCCCCTTCCCCCGTTCTTCCAGTTAATTGAGTTACTGGTTTTTTTTTTTTTAAATCCATATAAGTATTTTTTTGTTTGTTTTGTTTTGTTTTTGGCAGAGTGTTGCTCTGTCGCCCAGGCAGGAGTGCAGTGGCGTGATCTCGGCTCACTTCAACCTCCGCTTCCAGGGTTCAAGCAATTCTGCTTCAGCCTCCCGAGTAGCTAGGATTATAGGTGTGTGACACCATGCCCGGCTAATTTTTTTGCATTCTTAGCGCAGATGGGGTTTCACTGTGTTGGCCAGGCTGGTCTCGAACTCCTGACCTGAAGTGATCTGCCCGCCTTGGTCTCCCAAAGTGCTGAGATTACAGGTGTGAGCCACCACGCCCAGCCTGTATATTCTTAAAATCCTTCTCCCTTGACTTCTTGTGTGACCTTTTTTCTGATCCCTTAAATTAAAAAAAATTTTTTTGAGATGCATTAATGTAAATTTTATCCATTTATTTATTTGTTTCATTTTGTTTCCCCCTTAAAAATTTAACGTGGTTTATAGAGATTCATAAACTATATAGCAAGAAATGCAAAATAAAAATATAAAAGACTTAATATAAAAATCTAATATTTACTTCCAATAGGGCCCAAATACTTCTGTAAACTTCTTAGCAGATGATGCAAACAAGGAAAACTTGGTCAATTTATGCCCATAAAACTTGAAAACAAACTTTTAAGAAAAGCACAACAATTCCTGGTACTAAGATCAGAAGGAGACTTCTCCTCAGAGGCCTTATAAACAGGACCCTATGTAATGTAATAAACGGTGCCCTCAATAGCCTTCCTACTGTGGACACACTAACCAATTTCAGAATGCCCCTCTATAGGCCAAATGCATCATACCAGACCACCTTCATTAAGGCAGTTAAATGGTGGGAGATGAGGATATTGGGTGAGGACTATTCAAAATGGTCTGACCTAAAACGGGAAAAGATTTTGGAATAATTAGAAGAATGGAGATACTGCATATTCTTTAGGCAATCTTCCATAAATACCTGTTTTGTTCACAGTTAGTACAAGGTTATTGGCATAGTGTAGGTTATCAAGAAATGTTTTCAGAGTAAATACTGGGTTGCGTTGGGTTTGAAATTATATTTGTTGGTACACATCATTGAAGGTAGAGCGATAAGATTTTCATGTTGTTCAGGGAGACTAGTCTAGATGGCTGGCTACAGTGTACTTTACCCTAAACAGTGCAGGGCACATCCTGAAAAGTTTTGTTCTTTAGGCTCCCCTTTCCTATTCTGAATCCGGGCACACACTCTAAAAATCTTTAATCTTTTCTCCACCATTCTTTTTTTTGTATGGTGTAAGGTGTAACCCTGACAAGACTTTCTCCTCCCAAATGAACAGCCAACTGTCCCAACACTACCTGTCCCTGCTACCAAAAATGTTAATTTCAGTCATTCAGTCATTTAACCTAGTGTTCTTTTTCTGACATACCATTTGTCAGCTGACAGAAAGAGAACACTAGATTGAATAGTCTACTTTAAAAGTATTTTTAAATAAAGAGATACAGTTTAAATTTGGAATATTTGTGAATCTTCACTCCCCATGTCCTTATTTGCCATGTTATCAAGACATAGTTAACTCCTAGTTATAATAAATACAGTGCTTATCTGGTATAGATGCCACTGCTTTACAAGAGTAAAAGAACATACCTGAAAGTGCTGTCCATGGGCAGCAGTTCAAGGGGTAATTTTAATTCATACCGCAGGTACACATGCACATTGTAAACTGCTTTGGTGGCTTAGTGGTTATATTTTGACATTGTAGTCAAATTTGATACTCCTACCCCAACCCTCACTTTTATGCTCATTCTAGCAGGTGCTGGGAATGCTAAAAGAAGAATACATAGCCCCTTGAACAATATACTTGAAAAGTGATTACTTAAATGCAAACATGAAAGTTTCCTCTCTGCATTAAGCTAGAGTTTAGGTGCTTGGAATGATTGAAATTGACATTGTAGGTAGAAGGGCCACATGGTGTTGGAACAGTTGGCCATCCATTTGAAAAAAAGAAGAAAATGTATGTCAGGGTTGTACTTTACACCATACACAAAAAAGAATGGTGGATAGATTAAAGATTTGACTGTTCAAAGAAAAACTCAGAAAAATACTAAGACAAAAATACAAATAATTTAGTTTTAGGGATGGAAAGATTTTTTTTTTTTTTTTGTCTTTAAGCTATGAGTAAGACTTTATGGAAAGGCTTTTTGACATGACACAACTCAAATGCCATAAAAGGAAAAGATTGGTAGATTTAACTATATAAAATATTTACGGTTCTACCTTCTGAAAGACTCTACAAATAAAATTAACAATATATGGTAGAAAAGTATTAGCCTATATGGCACATAGAGGGATAATTTTTCTTACTATATCAAGTTCTCTTAGACATTAGTAGTAAATAACAAATACCCCAGTAGTCAAAGTGTATGAATAGTCAATTCATGTAGAATAAGGACTGTGAAGATATGAACCCTGACTAAAAGCCTCTGCTGTAAAGACAAAACCTTTTAAGTTCGATATAAAACAAAAGGATGAAGAGTTACAAAATGTTATGTTTTGGTAGGGCAATGAAAAAATTAAAATATTAGAGAAAAGAGTAGAGTTGAATACTGGCCATTGTTTTAGAGGTAATTGAGGAAGTGTTTTTTATATACTTGCGGGTAATTTTACTACTTTAAAGGTGGAAAAAATATTTAAGATAATGAAGCAGGTAGAGAAGGGATTCCTGCTGTTCCTGATTTAACACACAGGACTAAGCTTGTGTGGAAACTGTTAGTTTCTTCCAAGATAAGTGTTTCCTAGATAACTGAAAATCTATTGTTTTAATGCACTTTTCCTTGTGCTTCTGCACAAACATCTTTAATATATACCTTTGGTGTCCCAATGAAGTTCACCTTTTACAGTTGGTTTGAAGCCCTTCTCTAGAGGTTTTTCAACATTATTTCTATGTGGAAATCCATTCAGAACCCAACTTCTCTGAAACTTTTGCTTTGGGGACTCCTTGTTGTATAGTGAAATTGTCTGAAAAGTTCGAGCGCGGTGGCTCACGCCTGTAATCCAAGCACTTTGGGAGGCCGAGTCGGGTGGATCACCTGAGGTTGGGAGTTTGAGACTAGCCTGACCAACATGGAGAAACTCTGTCTCTACTACAAATACGAAATTAGCCTGATGTGGTGGTGCATGTCTGTAATCCCAGCTACTCAGGAGGCCAAGGCAGGAGAATCGCTTGAACCCGGGAGGCGGAGTTTGCCATGAGCTGAGATCGCACCATTGCACTCCAGCGTGGGCAGCAAGAGCGAAACTCCGTCTCAAAAAAATAAGTAAATAAATAAATAACAATAAAGAAATTGTCTGAAAAAGTTCTCACCCAAGAGATAGGTCTCCTCTCCTATTTTACACATCTTCCTCTCGTTTGCCATTGTAAAGCAATACCCTTAGCGGAATTATGTCTTCTCTTATTATAACCTATTTGTCTTCTTAAGGGCATGACTCAAAAGAGGTCTGTAGAATCTTTTTTTTTTAGAGCCAGGTGAAATAACTAAATATTTTGTTGTAAGAGGAAGGAATTAATCAGGAACCTTGATTCTAGCTACTACTGGGCTATAAACAGTGATGCCAGCAAAATGTTACTTCACCTAGTGAAGTGATGCTGTTTCGAGAATTTGAAAGCAATTTTTCAGTGGATAAAGAAGTTGGCAGCACGATTTGTTGCATGTGATGAAGAATTAATCAGCATACAACTTGTATTAGCTTAAGATGGAATGGTTCTGCACAATATAAAATAACAAGTTTTCCAGTTTATTTTTATCACTGTCCTTGCTTGTTTATAATATTAGCCATATTAATTAACAGCTATTAAGCCCATTTGGTATGCTAAGCACTGTTTTAATGTTTTACATGAATTGTCTCATTTAATCTTCACATCCACATTATGATGTAGGCATCATTGTTATGTGTTTTATAGGTGTACAAAACAGGTACAAGGAAGTTAGGTAATTTCAAAAAGTTAACATAACTGGAAAGTGGTGGTGTTAAAAATAATTTAAGAGTTTTGATTCCAGTTTTAATGCTAACTCTAGTTGACTAAAGGAAGAATACATTATCTAATTTAATCACAAACACAGCTATATGAGGAAGGATTTTTAGAGTTCTCAGAGCCTAGGTTTTCTTAAGTGCCTAAAACAATGCTTTGGTTAAGGACGATATTTATGGTAGAAATGCTTTGTTATTGCCAATTGCTTTTATCAGGATTTTGGACCTAAGTTACCTGTTGGGTGCTAAAATATTTTTAAAGATGATGAGGCATCCAAGTGCTGCTTGTTCACTTACACTTTTATTAAGTAATTGTGCACATTAATTATGGTTTAAGAAGCACCAATATTAATACTTTTGTTTTTCAAAGTTTGCAAGGCTACAATCAGTTCTGAGTTGTTCAGCCTGTTTAGTGACAGTCAAAACATAAATACTGTGCATGAAAATTTCAGCACTATGAGCAGAGGATAGAAGAGAACCAAGAGGAAGTGGATACGTTTGGAAAGTGTGTGTGTTTCCTGTTACAGACACATAGAAGAGCCGATTGCCCTTGATAATTCTGCAAAGCTATAAAGCTAGTACTTGAAAAACAGATGGTGTAAGAAACCCAGATCACAGAAAGACTCTAAGACCAGCTTTCTCACCATGGTGACGCATTGAAACACTAAGTGTTTGAGCACATCTCACAGGATGATCCAGCTATAGAATTGACAAGATTTTGCCCTGAGATAGTTGAGAGAAGCAAATATATCCTTTCTTCCATGGCATAATTTTACCTATTTACCTTTCATGTAAAATTAGCCCAAATCAGGAGTCACAACTTAACCTGTTTATATGGGTGAAACTTTCCATATTGTGAGATGTTGTTTTTAGTAGCAAAGTGACAAGAAATGAAGAATCTTCCAGAGTTTGTAACTCACAGCCTTGCTATGAAAATGATACTTCAGATATAGTAATGTGTTTATAATGTCTCCTTTTGCATAGGGTAAATGCTGTATCTGTATATGTATGGGCAAAATTCAAAAAACTGTTAATCATACATAGTGTATACAGACATACGTGTATTCTCATTCTCCCTCTCTCCCTCCCCGCTCCTTTCACCTGCCTCTCTCACTTCTCTTTCTTTCTTATTTCCTTTGTTTCTCAAAATGAATTCTATCTTTATTTAGCTCAGTTGAATTTTCAGCAAGTGTCTACTAATTGAGACAGAATCTACGGTTATTTAGTGCCACTATCTAACTGTATGCTCATCTCTTTCTACTCATGTCTCTGTTGTATATTTTAACTTGGGATGTTATTGCATGGTAATTAAGAATACTGGTCTAGGAATCTGACAGGTTAATGTTTCAATAACTGACCAGTAGCTTTATTCCTTCAACAAATATTTCAGTGCTTATTGTATTAGGCATTGTTTTAGGCACTTAAGAAAATCTCGGCTCTGAGAAGTTAACTGTAAAAGTCCTTCCTCATGTAGCTGTTTAGGATTTAGTGAGATAATGTATATAAATTGTTGAGCACATTGCTGGCACATTGGAATCTGTCAGTTTATGTAAGCTATTTCTTATCTTCAAACCTTTTAATGACTTGGAACTCTCAAAGTGAAAAAGTAAATATGAACAGGTATAAATTAATTTTTTAAATTTTTATTTTTTTTGAGACGGAGTCTTGCTCTTGTCGCCCAGTCTGGAGTGCAGTGGCGCGATCTTGGCTTACTGCAGCCTCCGCCTCCCAGGTTCAAGTGATTCTTTTGCCTCAGCCTCCCCAGTAGCTGGGATTACAGGCGTGTGCTACCACTACCATGCCCGGCTATTTTTTGTGTTTTTATTAGAGACGGGGTTTTGCCATGTTGGCCAGGCTGTCATGAACTCCTAGCCTCAGGTGATCCACCTGCCTCGGCCTCCCAAAATGCTGGGATTACAGGCTTGAGCCACCATGCCTGGCCTAAACTGCTTTCTTGAATTAAGTTTCACAATTGACAGCCTTCATTATAACATGTCCCATGTAATTAGCATCATAACCACTATCACAAACATACTGATAAATATAGTACAGGACCCAGATTTCAGCAGCTGTTACATAGAACCGTTTGTGTTTTTTTCCCTGTTATCCATATTTGTGTTTTTTTTCCCTGTTATCCATATTGCCCTCCACAAATATGGATAACGGACCAAGAGTAGACTGTACCGTGTCTGCCTATACTCTAAATCATATTGCCAATCTCCTACTCATCCTGTCTCTGAGAATCCTGAGCACAGGACACCTGAGATAGCAAAAAGTCCTTCCTGTAGTAAAAGGCTTACAGAGTCGATTGGCTGGAGCGGAGTGAGAATGTGAACTCAGAAACTTTGGAATTGGGGGTACATTTTAGATTAGAGGGTAGCTTGTAAAAGAAGAGAGTTTTTGTGGGTCAGGAATCTGGGCATGGCTCAATTGGGTCCTCATAAGACTGTAATTAAGATATTGGTCAGAGCTACAGCCTCATCTGAAGCTTCAACTGGGGAAGCATATGCTCCCAAGCTCACTCACACAGTTGTTGACTGGACTCAGTTCCTTACTGGTGGTCGAACCGAGGACCCTAGTTTCTTTTTGGCAGTTGGCTGCTCTCCGTTCCTTGCTATGTGGGCTTCTCCGGCTTGCTTCAGAGCAAGCACATGAAAAGAGCCAGATAGTGTTCTAGCTGGAAAGGAGTATTAGCAAGACGGAGTCACAGCTTTTGTAACCTAATCGCAGAAGTGACATCTCATCCCTTTTTCGGCATTCTGTTTATTAGAAGCAAGTCACTTGGTCCACCCCACACTCAAGGGGAACGGGCTACACAAGGGTACAAATAGCAGGAGTTTGTGAATCATTGGATAGCCATCTTAGAAATCTGCCTACCCCAGTGCCTTCAGTAAGCTTTAAGAGCATACAGGAGCCCTGACACCCAAAAATTAGAGAACTGCTGATCTAAATGTATGTTAAATTGGTGGAACATGTATGGGAGATATGATACCTTCCTTAAAAAGTTCTTCTCTAGGATAAGATCTTGGGCCTTGGAAGCCTGTATATGGGGAGTGCAGGTAAAATCAGGAAAGCCTCCCCTTTTTATCAACTTCAGTTTCTGGAGAGAGGGATCTTAATACTACGTAACTGTCTTCTAGCAACATCTTTTAGGAAGCAACACAACTATGACAGGAACAGTAGTGAATGTTAGAAAAAATAAAAAGTCTGAGAGGCAAATAGGAGCATATTCTTGCAAAGCAGAAATAAAACTTTAAAAAAAATCTGTGCCCTTCAGTGAAACTTTCTTTTAAGGATCTTAATATGTTACCTTATGGGAAACTCCAGAAGATCAACCCTAAAAATCAAATTTTGAGTAACAATTTTTAGAATGATTGTTAAAATGGCTAAAAGCTATTGTGTGACTCAGATTTCTTTTTTTTTGTTGTTTGAGACAGGGTCTCACTCTGTCACCCAGGCTGGAGTGCAAGTGCCATGATCACGGCTCACTGCAGCCTTGATCTCCTTGGGCTCAAGTGATCCTCCCACCTCAGCCTCCTGAGTAGCTGGGACCGCAGGTGCACACTACCATGCCCGGCTAATTTCTTTTTTTTTTTTTTTTTTTTTTTGAGACGGAGGTTTGCTCTTGTTTCCCAGGCTGGAGTGCAATGGGTGGTGCGATCTCAGCTCACTGCAATCTCCGCCTGCCCGGTTCAAGTGATTCTCCTGCCTTAGGCTCCCGAGTAGTTGGGATTACAGGCACGTGCCACCACACCCGGCTAATTTTGTATTTTTAGTAGAGACGGGGTTTCTCCACATTGGTCCGGCTGGTCTCCAACTCCTGACCTCAGGTGATCTGCCCTCCTCGGCCTCCTGAAGTGCTGGGATTATAGGTGTGAGCCACCGTGCCTGGCCCGGCTAATTAACAAAAAATTTTTTTTGTAGAGACACAGTTTCGCTATATTGCCCAGGCTAGTCTCAAACTCCTGGGCTTAAGCCTTCTGCTTTGGCATCCCAAAGTGTTGGAGTTACAGGCGTGAGCCACTGTGCCTGGCTCGACTCAAATAATTTCTAAAAATTGTGATAGGGCTGGGCGCGGTGGCTCACACCTGTAATCCCAGCACTTTGGGAGGCCGAGGCAGGTGGATCACGAGGTCAGGAAATGAAGACCATCCTGACCAACACGGTGAAACCCCGTCTCTACTAAAAATACAAAAAGTTAGCCGGGCATGGTGGTGGGTGCCTGTAGTCCTAGCTACTCGGGAGGATGAGGCAGGAGAATGGTGTGAACCCGGGAGGCAGAGCTTGCAGTGAGCCGAGATTGTGTCACTGCACTCCAGCCTGGGTGACAGAGGGAGACTCAGCCTCAAAAAAAAAAAAAATTGTGATAGGATTTTATTGTTTATGGTAGTCATTCAGTCTGAACAAGAAACTGTGTTTTTCATACTCAGTCCTTACTGAATGGACAGACCAAAAAATACTTTCTGAAAATCTAAGTTTATTTCTGCTTACAAATCTAAAAAAAGGCGAGGTTATTGAGAAGAATTTGATGTCAGTGAAACCATATTGTAATATCTAAGATTCATGTACAAAAATAGAAGTAATGATAATAATGGTAGTACATTTAACAACAAATGAACCCTTCTATCAGATTTATTGTTGTTGAGAAGGTTGTCCTTAAGTCACTTTGAATTTTTTTTTCATGAAGACCCACCTGGGAGATTTCTTTCAAATCCTAAATACCTGAAAAAGGTTTTGCTTTTCTTGAGGAATCAAATGTTGCTGTCCCCCTTTTCCTCCCAAAGCAAACTTTAGAACATTTTCTTCTTTGCTTTAGCCACCAGGAGTCTTAGTGCCAACTTTATGCCTCAGTTGAATAACTTTACATATTTACATTCAAAATTTATGCCCATTTAATCTTCTATATTCCTTGTTTCCGATTTCTGTGTGTTTTACTTTTCTCTTTAGGTCTTTTCTTAAGTATTGAATGAAATTATTCTTAAAAAATTTTTTAGTGAACTTAGAAAATGGTTAGCTTCACAGATAATCTAAGAAGTATAAATTAACACTGAGAAACGTTTAAAATCAAATTGTAAGAAATGAAAATAATGATGATTTTCTGTGCTGACTGACATAAATGCAGTGAATTGGGCACTCATATCTGTTAATGGAAGTGTAAACCTGTGCAGTCTTTTTGTAGTGACTTAAAACATATACCTTAAGGAAATTCCTTAAGTTTGGACAAACTGTGAATAAAGGTGCTCGTCTGTCCTTCATGTTAAAGAGGCAAAATTTGGAAATAACCTAAATGGAACTCTTAAATGAGCTATTATATATCTATATACTTTATGGAAGGAGTAATACTGTATTTTAACAATCATCAAAATGAAACTGACCCAGTAGTCCCGTAGACAGTTTTTTTTTTTTCTTTTGATAAACAGAAATTGGCCCTTCTGGTCTTAAAGCTTGAAACTTACATTTGCTTTACCTGAGTTCCTCCCTCAGGAAAGGACCCCCAGGCTCTCAAAAAGTATCAAAGAACTGAACTTACCCAGATCATGGCATCCAGATGATGTGACTCCAGGCCCTTCATTCATCATGATTGCTTCCTTATCCCTCCCGAGTTCCTGTTTTCCCATACATAGTTACATATCTTCCCAGCTGTATAAATCCCTGATTTTAGTCTGTCAGGGAGATAGATTAGAGACTGATCTCGTCAGCTGTAGCACCCAGTTAAAGCCTTCTTTCTTGGCAATAATAGTTGTGTCAGTGATTGGCCTTCTACGTGGTGAGCAACAGGATTTAGACTGAACTGCTGGTGTTGCGTTAAGGAAAATAAAACACTAATGCTAACTAGCATTAATTGGGTATCTTCTTCATAGCAATCTTACGAGGATAGGTACCTTTATTTCTTCTATTTTATAGATGAGGAAACAGGTTTGGATTGCTGAAATAGCTTGTCCAAGATCATCCAGCTACTACGTGTAGTGCCAGTGTACAGACTCTATACTCTTAATTTCCATAGCCTGCACTTGAAGCCATTCCTTGTGGTGCCTTCCTAATGAGAAGAGTTGTGCGGGGAGCATATACCTAAAATTTGTGTAATAAAGAGTGAAAGAATAAAATAGAAGATGAAGTCCCAAGACTCCCCTCTTTGTTTAGTGGCCTTTTAAAAATAGAAATTTAGTGATTCTTGTATCTACTAGCACTATATGGAAGAATGGGAAACCATATCTTTGATTTCTTTTTTGCTTTTATGTTGTTAATTTCTTCTGTCAGAATTTTGTCTCTCATGGGCTAACAAAAATGAAGTGTTGCTAGATTTCTCAAAATTGAATAGTTTATACTTTTAGTTGCTTTAGGATATAAATAAATTGGTAACTATGAACCATGTGCTATAGAGTTTAATGCTAAATATAATTTTGTAAGTAAATCAGGTTTTATATATATATGTGATTGAATTTTTTTTTTTTTTTTTTGTTAAAAACAGGTTCTCACTCTGTCACCCAGGATGAAGTGCAGAGGTGAGATCAAGGCTCACTGCATTCTCAACCTCCTGAGCTTAAGTGGTCTTCCTGCCTCAGCTTCTCAAATAACTGAGACCATAGGCATGTGCCACCATGCCTGGATAATTTTGTTTTATTTTGTTTTTTGTAGAGATGGTTGCCCAGGCTAGTCTCAAACTTCTGGCCTCAAGTGATCCTCCTACCTCGACCTCCCAAAGTGCTGTGGGATTACAAGTGTGACCTGCCACACCCAGCCTGTGATATAATTTTTATATCTCCGAATTTTAAAATGTTTGAATTTGTAAAGGATTCTTATAAAACGGCATATATTTTAATCTTTACCTAAATTTCCTCTTTACCCAACTTTTTCTTCATCCAAAGATTCTTTTTGTTGTTGTTGTTTCAAATCTTCTGAAAATATCCATCCCCATTTGACTTTCAGTTTTGAGCTATGTAGTACTTACTAGGCTTCTATCTTCTTAGTAATTGGAACGTTGACCTGTTTATAGTTTTTTTTTTTCTTTAATTCTGTCTATAATACAATGATCCAGTGTACATAGTATTCCATACTGTTAACTTTGGGGTAGGAATTCTGTTGGTCAGTAAGGTAAGCGGAATATGTCTTTATGACTTACTGGAAAAGACAAGGAAACCTAGCTTGACTTTTCTACATGTTTTACACATGTACTTTTGAAAAGGTATGCTTAAGTATTAAACAAAAAGTACAGGTAGAATATTTATACCATGCAATCAAACCATCCAGTTTTTGAATGTTTAAATTTTGCTGTGTTTAACTTTTTTAAGGTTGCATGCAGAGAGATAAAACAACGATGGACACTAGTCAGATTCTTGTAACCAGTAAGGAGGAAGTATCTTTTTCTAATAATAGAATGACTTTTGGTTTGTGAAAAGACGTGTGTAGTTAGAAGTTAATTTATTTTTCTTTACAGAGTATACAGCAGTTTTACTGCTTTTAACCCATTATCAGATTTATTTTGGAAAGACTTAGTTGTGTGAGTAATGTTCTGAATTTAAAAAAACATTACAGAAAATTGATGTATGTTTATTCTTTTGAGTACAGTGCCCTTTAAGAACTCAGTGGGTAGTTATGTTTACTTGTTTAACTGCATCACATTTATTCATGATAGACAAGACAGCAAGTTAGTAGATGAACTTAGTGGATGAATTTGCTTTGCTTTGTTGTACTTTGCAAGAAAGCACCAAACAATCATCTAAGGCTTTATCGTCTAATTTCCATCAGGTACTCTTTTACACTGATTTACATACATTACTTGACTTATTTTTAACAGCCCCTCAACTTTAAATAGAAAAGGTAGCTCCTATCCTGAAAGAACTCACAGTTCAGTAGGGAAAGGGAAGCAAGGAGCAGGAACAGATGAGTCAACTGAAAATTATAATACCCTGTGATAAATGCTGTGAAGGATATAAATCCTGTATGCTGTGGAAGTAATAGAATAGGTTCACTTAACCCAGTAGTTTGTGGGGAGGAGGGAGAGGAAGAGTAGGAGACGAGTTGGGGAAGACTTTTCAAAGAAGATCCCCAGAACTGAGGGATAATAGGAATTAGGTTGGGATAAGGGGGTTGAGGGGAATATATTCCTTGTAGTACTGAATAAACACAAGAGCATGTAAGAGCATTTCGGTCTTTTAACTACAATAATAGGTAACATTTAATATGCAGTGCTTATTATGTGCCAGTTGCTATTCCAAGTGCTTTGTATTTCCCATATATTAACTCCTTTAATTTTCATAACAACTTTATTATGTAGGTATTATAATTATCCCCATTTTACAGATGAGGAAACTGAGGTACAGAAAGAGAAAATAACTTGTCTAGTTATCATGATGAGAAAGTAGAACTAGAATTTAAACCCACATTGTCTCATTTCAGAGTTTTGGCTTTTATTATGAGAAAAGTTAAACTCTGGATTGCACTGGAGATAAGTACCTGGGGTGAAAAAACCTTTTCAATTAATTCTTCTTACTGAAACACATACATTATTTTCTTAAAATCTGAAGCAATGGATCCTATCCATTTTTTTCTGCCTCTATAGGAATGTTTGGCATCCTTTATCTTCTCATCTCCAAACTTTCCCTAGTAACCAGCCCTCTTAAACTTCAGCATTCTCAAACTTCTCCTTTCTTTGTTTCCTCTAGATACCAGCCTTTTGCTTCCCCTTGTCTCCAGACTTCTTTGTAAACTCCTCTAAACTCCTTGCCTCTAGTATGTAACTTTCATTCCCTCCTCATCCCATTGAAATCTGGGTTCTAAAGAGAGATTTATGAGGAAAGTTGCTAGGCAGTGTAGGGTTATGCTGCCTTTTTGTTTTTCTAATAGTGCTTGGCAGGTCAAGGTGTAGAAGTAGGAATGGAGATGGCAGCCTTCCAGACTAGGGTCTTTGTTAGGATGTGGAACAGAAGGACAGGGAAGCAAGGGAGTGGAAAGTCTTGACAGGAATGTCATTTATGGACCCTGTGGTCTCAGTAGAATTTAGAAGGAAGTGAAGACAGGAGAGAATTGACGGTGTAGGGGAAAGTGGAAGAGCAGGATGTATAGATGAATTGCAGAACAGCTCTTTAATGGGAATAAAAGAGTCAGACATCTGGGAGTATTGAGTGAGGTAGCATTGGGAGAGTTTAAAGTTTTAGAAGAGGAACTGTCCTGTGGGATAAATTTCAAGATCTGGTGGCCATTGGTGTGAATGACTGAAGTGACAGTCATTAGAGTTCATGCTGACTCACCTACAGTGAGGATGGGCCTTATGTGTGCAGTGGAGCACTGTGATGAGCAATGAAATAATGAAATTATTTGCAAGATGGTGTTACCTTTGCCCACTTCTTGCTGTCAGATGGTAGATACTTATTTCATTAACAGGAGTTTGTTTATTTTTGTAATTGACATTTTATTCTTGTTTGCATAGAATAATGTAAAATCTTCAATGAAAAGGAGCAGTATCTGTAGTATCAAATTCTTTTGTATGTTATGTTTTTCAGTATATTTTCTAACATAAAACTTACATTAGCAATATTTTGACCTTTTCTGTCATTCTGGACAATCTGTTCTGGCATTTTCCTTCCAGAAAATAAGAGAAAAAAATATGAGATGAAGAATAAATGGATGGACACTCATCTTTAATTTTGATTGTTAGAATTGTTTAAGTTGTTAGAATTCTGGTTGTTAGAATTGTTGTAGATGTTTGGGGAACATCTGTCATGGATCAGATAGAAAAAAAACAGTGTTTTTTGGCTTATGATTACTTTGCTTTTTGTTCTAATTTTATGTAGTTAGAATGTTACAAATATTTCTCAATTTAATTTATAGTGTTTAAATTTTAGGTAAGAATGGAAAATGATGCCTGATAACATTTTTATTCTTGAGGATGTTGCCACAGGAACATTAGAGAAAAAAAGTAATCTTGGCCGGGTGCAGTGGCTCACGCCTGTAATCCCAGCACTTTGGGAGGCTGAGGCGGGCGGATCACGAGGTCAGGAGATCGAGACCATCCTGGCTAACATGGTGAAACCCCGTCTCTACTAAAAATACAAAAAAATTAGCTGGGTGTGGTGGTGGGCGCCTGTAGTCCCAGCTGCTCGGGAGGCTGAGGCAGGAGAATGGTATGAACCCGGGAGGCAGAGCTTGCAGTGAGCCAAGATCGTGCCACTGTACTCCAGCCTGGGCGACAGAGCGAGACTCCGTCTCAAAAAAGAAAAAAAAAAAGTAATCTTGTGTTTTGAGAGAATTCGTTTATTGTTGACATTCCCCTCAGAATACTACTTTGATATATACAAATTACAAAGGTAGCAATATGGTTTGTTGGTTTTCTTTAAACTTTGACATAGCTAAACCTTTAGTGGACCCTGGAGGTATTTTCTTATCAACAAAGTGGATCAAACTGACTCTGAAAAGTGGTTTCTAGTAATCTGGTAAACAGAAGAAACATATCCTAAACATTTCAATTTTCTGATGTACTAGAGCATTGTTTTTAAAAATAGATTTTAATAACATTGTCTTCTTAATTATAAATTATTTTATTTCTTCAAATTTTGTTACCTTCCCTAATTATGCTCAATTTAGGAGCATAAAGGAACACATATACACAGACTTTATTTTGCTGGAATTCTGAAAGTCTAAAAGACTTTATTTTGCTGGAATTCTAAAAGCAAAATTCTAAAAGCGAATTATTTTAGTAGTTTCAGAATTGTGTTCCTCAAGAGAACAGTAAAGGTTTAAGTAACAACAGTTTTGGTTAGTAACAGTGAAATTTTCTTTTTGTGAGGTGTATTATAAGAACATCTCATATGAGTAGAACATGAGGTATTTTAGCTTTAAAGCTAATCTTGGATCAGGTGTGGTGGCTCATGCCTGTAATCCCAGCACTTTAGGAGGCAGAGGCAGGTGGATCGCTTGAGCCTAGGAGTGTGAGACCAGCCTGCTCAACATTTGAAACCCTGTCTCTACGAAAAAATACGGAAATTAGCCAGTGTGGTAGTATGCGCCTGTGGTCCCAGCTACTCAGGAGGCTGAGGTGGGAGGATTGATTGAGCCCAGGAGGTCAAGGCTGCAGTCAGCTGAAATCATGCCACTGCATTCCAGTCTGGGTGACAGACGGAGACCTTGTCATAAATAAATAAATAAATAATAAATAAATAAAATTAAGCTACTCTTGAATTCATTTGTACCTCAACTAATTAGGCCCAGTATTTGTCAAATTCATATTTTATTTTGCTGAGCATGGAGGGAAATCAAATACTTAAGTGTTTGTAGAGGTAGTTTTAGTATGTTACTGGGAAATTTTTACTTTTGACTTTCCCTCATGGTCTCTATGTATCGAGTACTAGGAAAACAGCATTTTTCTATTAAAAGACTCATACTTCTTGGAACTTCTGATGTCACACGCTGATCTTGTTTGTGTGACTATATGGGCTATGTTTAGGTTTCTTTACGTATTAGGCTTTACAAAGTAAATGAAAACACTGTATCATTTTTGTCGTCACTGAACATATGATATTACAGGTTTTATAATGGATAACGTAAAATAATTCAACTCACTGTATTTTTTGTTTCTTCTTTATACCTTTTTTTTTTTTTTTTTGTAAATGGAGCCTCATTCTGTCGTGCAGGCTGGAGTGCAGTGGCATGATCTTGCCTTATTGCAACCTCTGCCTCCCGGGTTCAAGCGATTCTCTTGCCTCAGCCTCCCGAGTAGCTGGAATTACAGGTGCATGCCACCATGCTTGGCTAATTTTGTGTGTGTGTGCGTGTGTGTGTGTGTGTGTGTGTGTATTTATTTATTTATTATTTTTAAAATGTTTTTTAGTAGAGACCAGGTTTCACCGTTTTGGCCAGCCTGGTCTCGAACGCCTGACCTCAAGTGATCCACCTGCCTCGGCCTCCCAAAGTGCTGGGATTACAGGCGTGCGCCACCACCCCCAGTCTCTTCTTTATATGATTATTTAAATCAAATGTATTTCTTTTCTGAGGTCTTGGAGTTGCCCCCATGTTTTAAAATGTGTTTCCTTACCTTTTAACTCATAGAAGAATTCCTTTAAGAAGCTTTTACAAAAGAGGGCCATCCTATTTGCTATTAGGATTATCTGAACAGACCAACAGAGAGTCTATTTGACCAGCAGACCAAACGGAGAGTATATTTGACCAACAGTCCAGGTTTCATGTGAAGAAGGAGTCACCACTAAAATACTTGTTTGAAATATTTTAAAGTGCTGGGATTACATGCGTGAGCCACCGCTCCCAGCCCAAATCTGTTTTTAATGTTAATTTTTTATTTTTTTCACTGAAAGGGAACCAGCACCCTATTAAACTCTATTGTTGATAATTTGAGAACACAAACCAATTATTATCTATATTCTGAATAATTATATAGTTAAGGTATAGCTTTTATTATATCTGGCTTTTTACTTTGTTGCAAACTCCAAACCAAAGAATGTTCATAACTGTCCCACAGTGGTGAAATGAATTAAAGTAATTCTGGTCATTAGAAAATCTTTAAATTATTGTAAGAATACATAACTGACTTTGATAACTTCTTGTTTATAACAGGTTAACATGGATGACTAGTTTATAGCTTTGGATTTTATGTGTAATGACACTGGGAAGAAAACATGTATCTGTCTAAGGTAGCATTTCTGATATTTCTGTGCCCAAAGACTGTGCTGACCACCATTTTGCCAGAAGCTTTGAACACTGTTGACTGATTGATGTGTACTTCTAACTGAGATTTACATAATCGAATTGGACCCTTGGGTTCTTTAAAAAATGGCCTTCTTTTATCAAAATATGTGTTTATTACAATGCCTATTTTAAAATGAGGTGGCCCAAAGAGCATACTGTGATGAATTTGCTGATGAAATACTTGTGAAACTTAGACAAACCTAATTATCAAGGGACAGTTTCACTTAAGAGGGCAAAAGTTTCACTTCAAAGGAAAGCCTACTGCTCTTGCTTTTAATGGTTTGAATTATGTTTTTATCTTTCATCAGCCCAAGAGTTTGTACTTCATGGTCAGAAACGAAACTTGGAGCCTCTGTGAATCCTGTAATCATTTACTAACTCTCTTGTAGAACAAGGTGTCATTTTTTCCTACTATTATGTTTCATTCTTTATTTTTCTAGCCCCCCGCCCCACGAGAGTGGAACTTGGGATTATAATTGGTTAGTGGGTCTTTTTGTGTGTGTGGTTTTTTTTTTTTGGTCTTACTCTGTCGCCCAGGCTGGAGTGCAGTGGTGCTATCTCGGCTCACTGCAACTTCTGCCTCCCAGGCTCAAGTGATCTTCCCACCTCAGCCTCCGTAATAGCTGGGACCACAGGCGCCTGCCACCACGCCTGGTTAATTTTTTGCATTTTTGGTAGAGACAAGGTTTCACCATGTTGCCCACGCTGGCCTCGAACTGTTGAGCTCAAGTGATCCACTGGCCTTGACCTCCCAAAGTACTGGGATTATAAGCCTGAGCTACCACGTCCAGCCAGAATTTTTTATTTTTTAAGAAAGAAAGTTTCTCTTAGGTCCTCCTTCCCCCATACCCCATTTTAATTTGGTGCCAGGTTTGCCTGTCTTTGTGGAGAAAAGAACAGAAATACTGGCTGAGGGAAAGTTTTTGTGTCTCTTTGCTCTAATACATATTTCATTTTTTTCTATTTGCTCCTTTCTTTTCTAATACAGGCAGGAAAAAGAGGCAACTTCAGGAATACTCAAACTCTAGCTCCATGTAGGAGTTTTTATTGGTTTGTTTTTTGACTAGAATGTAGAGTGGAAGCTCTTTTGGCTGGTTTGGGTCCTTGGGTAGAATATTTCAGACTCCTGTATTATATGGTGAATTAAATTGCTTCACTGGCACTTTTTGTTTTGTAAAGCCTGTTCACACTTTATACAGTTTTTGAAGAGGAAAACTTTGGATAGTGCTCTTTCAAACCAGGCAAATGCCTCAGTTTCTTTTAAAAAACCTTTGTAAAATAATATTAGTCTAACTTAAAAGTTATGATGGAATACAGATAAAACATTTGGGAGTCTCAATTCTATTTAATGTAGGTTCGATCAGTGTTACTAATGTGCTTTAGCTGCAATGTATTAATATTTGTTTCTTAGCATCCTGAGGCCAGCCACTTGCCTCTTGTTCACCTTACTAGCACAACTAAACTAGTGTCTGGCCCTGAAGGTGGGCAGAAAATATTCACTAAATTGAATTTTGATGTAGGAATAATTCTGTTTCTTTGTGTATTGCCTAAGTTTTAATTCATGTCATAGTCATGCTTCACATGTATCTTAATTCTTACTGCATAAAATGTTCATGCAAGAGGCAGTATTAATTTTGTTCATTGTTAACAATCAGCAAGTACTATTCAGAGTCTGACTCATAACCGTAGAGTATCTTGATGCTGTAATCAGAAACATTTATCATCCCTGACTTTAGCAGTTGAACTTATAGGATAATGTTTAGTTCTCATTATCAGAGAAAAAGGTGATTCAGGTAATTTCTTCATTTGTCCATTTCTCTATCCCCCTGCCCCAAAGTCTTGAAAAAATATTTAGCTAGAATGCTCAAAAATGGTATGTTAGCATTCATTTTCTTCCATTAGGTAATTTTTGTTGACTGTCATTAATAGCAATATGTAAGACTTACTCTTCATTTGCCTGTTTATTCATTCTACAACATTTATTGTTTTTCTACTGCCAGGAACAATTTGAAGTGCCAGATATATTTAGTGGAAATTGGTTTTCTTAGGCAGATTATCATCTGTTTGTGAAGCTTTTTCGCAGTGTACATGCCTGGCCCCAAATCTAGGAGATTCTTGTTTGGTGTATTTGGTGTGGTATAAGTTCAGGCATCTGTATTTTTACAGAGCTTTTCAAATGACTTTAATGCATGTTTGCTTTTGAGTACCATAGGAATGAAACAAGTCTCATTCAATAGATACTCAAATAGGTAAATGCAATAAAGTTTCATAGATGCTGTAAGAGAAACTCTGTTGGTATAGTGTGGGCACAAAGCAAGAAGTCCTACTAGGTACCTCAGGAAAGGTTTCCTAAGAGTAGAAACGCCTAGCTGAATCTTGTTCTCCCAAGTGTTTTAGAGTAGGTGGAACCCATGAATCTATAGATTAGCCTAAGTAAATTCCAGTATTTAGGGCAATGGGAACAAAAGGAGAGAGGTGTGAAACAGCTTACAGCATTTTGGAAATTGCAAGTGGTTAGCATGATTGAATTACTACATGAGGATGGTTAAAAATAATATAGTTTTTATATTGCTGAAAACAAGCATACATTAAAGAATATGAAGAAAGGAGAGTAAGAGTAGACTTGAACTTCAGAAAGATGACAGTGATGGTATGAAGCATAGATTAGAGTGGTATGAGACTGGAGGCAGGGAAATGGGTTGGCATAGCCACAAGAATCCATACAAGAGTGATTCAGAGGCCTGAACTAAAGGAGTCACAGTTGGAGAGGAAGAGGATTGGAAAAAAAGAACCATAAGGAGGTGGAATCTTTGAGAATCGGTGACTGACTAGATTTAGCAGATGAGAAAGAGAAAGTAATTTCTCACCTATTTGAAGAATATGGATGATGTGCCAAACATCAAGGTGAGGGTTTTAAGGGGATGATTAGGTTTTAAAAGAAAATAATGCAGATGGGAGGAGGAAATGGGAATAGGGAGGCATTTACCTTGGATAAGAGAAGGTGTAGAGAACATCTGTGTTTTTGCTTGGAGGGACTCAATCCTTTCCCACTTTTAGTCCATGCCTACTGGGTGGTGTTTACTTTGCTTCAGGATTCAGGATTGTGTTCCCCCAGTCACATGGTTGGTTCAAGGTGGGCACATTACTCTAGCGAAGCCAGTCACAGCTTTTGCTTTTGTTTGAGCTGTAGGAGAAAGATTCTTTGTGCTTAACCTAGGGGCTGATGAAGGATGAGAGTGGTTCTAGTTATCAACTTACCAACTTATCTGGCCATTATGGGAAGCCTGAGAATAAGAAAATAGGAAGAGTGGCAAGTCGAGTGTGTTGGGGGTAGAAGAGAAGAGAGAGGGAAAAGGGAGAAGTATCAGGTTGCGAAGGCATTGCCTGAGTGTCTGAAATGAACTCTACTGGCTATTCCAGTTACTTGAGACAATAAATTTTTTTTTTTTTTTTTTTTTTCTGAGTTTGTTGGGTTTTCTGTTCTTTGAGATTGATAGGGTCCTAACTGATATAGAAATGATAATAACTGTTGTTGTTGAAGCAGGAGACTAGGTGGTGGAGATAACATAACTTTTTAGATGAAGAATTGGTGAGGATGTTCACACTAAATAACCTTGAATTTCAACTTGAGCATAACTGAGGTTAAGTGACTAACCGAAAGTCATGCAGCTGAGAGTAGAATTCAGATCTCAGAATCTTCAGCTTAGTGAGTTTATACTGTATCATCTCACTTAAGCCACCTGAAAAGTTACAAAATGATAGTCTTTGGATGTGTTGCCTTTGAATAAGGGGGAGTAATTTATTTTCTTTCCCTCCTCGGTTGTTGTATTTGGAAAACTCTTTGGGATATAGCAGTACAATGACTTTCCTGCTCTGAAGAACCTGAGTGAATGCCTGTCGATATATCAGAGTCTGGGTGCACTGGTTATAGCTACACAAATCTTTATTTTGAGGCAGTCATAATTTTGAGTTGCTTCAGGGAGAGAGATACTTATAAAGCAGTAAAATCCTGTCTGAATGTGACTGTCCCTTTTCACTGTCTGGATGTGCTTGTGGAAAATGTCTCCCTAGGACCTTTAATTTTGTTCCCAAATTTACAACAGAGCCACTTCTTGATGCTATCTATTGCTCAAGGTACTGTTGGTGATAAGATTGTTATTAAGTTGGGTAGGTGAGCTGTAGACTGTCCTGCAGGGAACCATTTATTGTTTTGTACAAGAATAGGTAGTGCTGAGGAATCCGGTCTCATTCTGGGCATCAAATGGTCTCTCACTTTAAAATCTGACATTGGCACTACTTTTTCTTTGATTTAAACAGAAAGACCAGCAGATGTTCATGTGAGCATGAGGATAACTTATTTTTTTTTTAGGCATTGGCTGTATTTTGTTTGCTCTGTGAAAAGTAAAAACAAGGAAGAGCACCACAGTAACACATACACCTATGTCCAAATGATGAGAAGTGGATGGTATTTTTTGCCTAATGGCAGTTACTATAATTCTTTCCCCAGAAATGTCTTTCTTCTGAGCCCTGACATCGATTTTCAGTTGAAAATGTTGGAACCATATAGGACTGAACATACATGGTAGCTTTAAATCTAAAGAAATTTGCTGAGAAGTGAAATGAAACTTTTATTAAAACTTTTTGAGGGGGCCGGGCGCGGTGGCTCACGCCTGTAATCCCAGCACTTTGGGAGGCTGAGGCGGGCGGATCACGAGGTTAGGAGATTGAGACCATCCTGGCTAACACAGTGAAACCTCGTCTGTACTAAAAATACAAAAAATTAGCCGGGCGTGGTGGCAGGCACCTGTAGTCCCAGCTACTTGGGAGGCTGAGGCAGGAGAATGGCTTGAACCCGGGAGGCGGAGCTTGCAGTGAGCCGAGATTGCATCACTGCACTCCAGCCTGGGCGACAGAGCGAGACTCCGTCTCAAAAAACAAAACAAAACAAAACAAAACTATTTGAGGCAAAGGGGTATTGAAGAAAATAGGAAATGTAGATTATAAGTGACTGCATTGTAGGAAATACTAAGGGATCTATTTAGACAAGAGTTTGGCAACTAGAAGTAATAATAATGGCCAACATTTAATGAACACTGGTGATGTGCCTGGCACTGCTAAACTGTATTATCTTATTTAATACTCAAGTCTTGGAGGCAGGTGTTTTTTCTTTTTTCTTTTTTTTTTTTTTTTAAGACAGGGTCTTGCTCTGTCTCCCAGGCTGGAGTGCAGTGGTATGATCATGGCTCACTTCACCCTCAACCTCCTGAGCTCAAGCGATTCTTCCTCCTTAGCCTCCTGAGTAGCTGGGACTACAGGTGTGTGCCATCGTGCCTGGCTAATTTTTTTTTAAAAAATTTTATTTTCTATAGAGACGGGGTCTCACTATGTTGCCCAGGCTAGAAGTAGATGTTTTTAACTTCCATTTTACAAAAGAGGAGTCTGGAGATTTAGGTAAAATAACTTGCCCAGCGTTACAAACTAAGCTGTGATTGTCATGTGTGTCACAGCTGAGATGTAAACATAGGCAAGTTGATTCTCATGTCTTGACTTTTTAAACAATATGTTATAGCTCCAGATGAATGAATATCCTTACCTCTAGTTATATTGTGACTTCAGAAGTGACTATAGGTAACATTTTGCTTCATTTTGTGCTGTTTCTTATAGCTTGTGAACATCTCCATATTTTGGAGGGAGTGACTGAAAGACACAAGATTCAGCAAGTTTCTTCATATTTCTTCCCTTCTGAATGTGCCACACTGTATGTGATCCTTAGAAATTGTTTGACAATCAGTTATTATCGAACTTGATCCTTTATTTCCTTCATAGCACTTATAAATTGCAAAAAATTATAATTGCGTTAATTTATTTTGCTTTCTTCTTTACTAATATCCAGCACATACCTAATGGCCAGGTCTGTTTGTCTATCAGTCAGTGAGATATAGATATAGATGTGTGTGTGTGTGTGTGTGTGTGTGTCTGAATACCCATGTGTACACAGGAGGACCTGTGTAAGCTGTTAGTCAGAGGTTGGCAAATCTTTTCTTTGAAGGGGCAGATAGTAAATATTTCAGGCTTTGTAGGCCAAGAGGCAAAATCATGGATACTGTGTAGATGCTCATATAACAAGAGAGAGAACAAATTACCATATATTTTAAATCTAGAAAATTCAAAATATAAACAAATAGAATAGTAATTGAGTAAAAACTCTTGCAATACAGGTCTGCTAATGAGAAGAATAGAATTATTTGGGGAGGACAACATTTTGCCTAATTGGGGTCCAAGTTTAGTGTTTTTTATCAAAACTTTTGCAAATGTTCTTCTGTAAAAACTATTCTTGGCTTGTGGACCATACAAAAATAGGCATCATACCACGTCTTGCACACAGGCTGTAGTTTGCTAACCCCTGTTTTTATTGCTCATGTGACTGTTGGGTCAGCTAGGTGATTCTGCTGATCTTAACCAGGCTTGCTCATGTATCTATGACCAGCTGCTGTGTTGGCTGAAGTTTGTGTAGGCTAAGATGCTTCAGCAGAGACAGTTTATTTCTGCTTCACGTGGTTTTATCCCAAAGGAGGCTGGCCTGATCTTGTTCACCTGGCAGCTGAGCAGTGTTATAAACGAGGGAGTGGAAGAGTATAAGGCCTTTTGAGACTTAGGCTAGTAACATCATATTTATTGCATTCTATTGGGAGACCATCCCAGATTTGAGGGATGCAGCTCTTGATGGGAGCAGCAGCAGAGGCACACTGCAAAATAGCCTGGATACAGGGAAGGGAGTAACTGCAACCAGTTTAGTAAACCATCTACTGCAATTCAATTTCATGACCGTGTGGTATTTTGTTGAATAAATATGCCACAGTTGATTTAGTAGTTTTTCTTCTGATGGACATTTTGACTCTTTCCAGTTCTTGGCACTTACAAGCAATGCTGCTCAGAATAATCCAGTATATATCTCCTTGTACATACATGTTAGAGTTTTATTAAGGAGTGTGTGTGTGTGTGTGTAAGAGGGAGTGTATGGACAAAAGTACAGTACATATGTAAGCCTAGAAGTGGAATTGTTGTATGTAAGGTGTGCACATTTTTAGCTTTATTAGATACTGCGAGAGTGACTATATCAATTTATATTCTTGCTACTGGTGTAGTTCTTACTGCACCACATCTTTGCCAAGATAGTGTAATTTTGCCAGCCTCATTGGACATGAAATGGCATCTCATAAAGGGTGTAATTCGTGTTTTCTTTATCATTAATGAGATTAAGTCTTTTCATATGCTTATTGATCATTGTGTTTCTTCTGTGAATTGCCAGTTAATATATTTTGCTCATTAAAAAAATTGTTGCATCTTTCATTGATTTGTAGGAATTTTTAAATTCTTATCCTTTTTTGGTTGGTTGTATATGTTCTAATATCTTTTCCTGGGCTGTGGTTCGTCTTTGTATTTTTAAATGGACTCTTAATGAAAAAAGTTTTTAATTTTAATACTATTGGATTTATTAGCCTTTTCCTTTATGGTTTGTACTTTTTATGTGTTATTAAAAAAGCTTTCTCTTCTGGATCTTCAGATTCTCATATGTTTTCTTAAAGTTTGCTTTTTTACCTTTTGACCATTAATCTACCTGGAACTGATTTTTGTGTATAGTATGAGACAAGGATCTAATTGTTTAGGTATATGGATTTCTAATTCTCTCAACATGATTTGTTAAATTTTTCACTCTTTCCTCAGCTTTCCTGCATTGCCAAAGCTGTCATACAGAGTTTCTACATATACATGTTCTACATTTCTTTTGATGCTAATTTCCTGTATAGAAAAATTGTTCGGTTTTCACTTTTGAAGCTGACACTTTTTGTTTACTACTATATTATTGCCTGAGTAGTCTTGACTGAACTGTACCCTTAATTACTTTGGATAAGAGTAGGTAGCAGTTTTTTGGTTGCTCACTGTATGCTAGATTAGTATACTTAAAATTTTAATGCATTAGCTCTTCATGACAATACTATGAATTAACTATTTTTTTTAACTCTTTTTAGAAATTAGTAAACTGAAGCCCAGAGGAAACTTAATACTTAGCTGGGATTATGAACCCATGCCAGCTGGCTTCAGGGTCTCAATTTTAAACCACTATTCTATAGTATTTCTCATTTGATTTATAAATGTCTTGTCTGATTTGAAATATTTGACTAGGAGAGTGGTTCCCAGTCAACCATAACATATCAAAAATTTGTCTGATTACTGATTTTGAAAGAGGTAATTGTTAAAATGAGTTGAGCAGGGTCTATAAGGACTAGTTACAGTTTATTTTTAGAATTTTATTAGGTTTTTTTAAATGGTCACCTTTGAGATCTGCCCTCCCCTGCCACTGCATGACAGGAAAGATGTAGAAAATGATTCTTTATTTTGGAAAACTATTTTTGTGCTTTTAGATTTCTGGATTTTTCATGTGTGCACTAGCAGAGGATTCTTGCATAAGATAATAGGACCAGTGAGCATGAACATTTATAGATTGGAGATGTGGTCCTCTGCATGGGTTATTTTTCTTTTTAAAAGCAAGATGTAGGGATAGATAGAGCTGTTGGCACAATCTAGGGGAACACATTGTTTTAGGAATGTTTAGGCAATCTTGCCTCTTCCTGCCCTCTAACCAAGCTTCTCTCTCCATTCAATTTCCCATGGCACTTGTTATCTGTGCCAGCTCTTTGGAAATTCATATTCAATTTAGGATTTGATTTTTTTGTGTGTGTGTTTGTTTTTGTTTTTGTTTTTTTTTAAGACAGAGTCTCGCTCTGTTGCCCAGGCTGGCGTGCAGTGGCATGATCTTGGCTTGGCTCACTGAAACCTTCCCTTCCCAGGTTCAAGTGATTCTCATACCTCAGCCTCTCGAGTAGCTGGGATTATAGGCATGTGCCATCATGCCTGGCTAATTTTTGTATTTTCGGTAGAGATGAGGTTTCACCATGTTGCCCAGGCTGGTCTTGAACTCCTGTCTTCAAGTGATCCGCCTGCCTCAGCCTCCCAAAGTGCTGGGATTACAGGCATGAGCCACTGTGCCCAGCCTTGATTATGTTTGATAACTCTTTTGTATTTTTCTGATTGCTTTGAAAATATGTTTCGTGTACCTAAGAATATTGGATGGAAGCTTCTTGGGACAGGGGTGGTGTTTTATACTTACTTTTAATCTCTACAGTCTTAGCACAGCAGCTAACCTACAGTGCAGGTGTTCAATAAATGTTTTGGTTTTTTTTTTTTTTTTTTTTTGATATGGGTTCTCACTATGTTGTCCAGGCTGTGGTGCCGTGGCTACTCACGGGTGCAGTCATAGCATACTGCAGCCTCAGGCTCCTGGGCTTAAGTGATCCTCCCACCTCAGCCTCCCAAGTAACTGGACTAGAGGCGTCCACCATGATGCCTGGTGCTTCTTTCTTTTAGCGGGGCTCAACTCAACGAATCAGACCTCAGAGATAAGGGCAAATTTTATATTTGATTTAAAATTTTTGAGTGTTTTATTCAATGCTTATTTATTCAATGTACTTTGTTCAAGGAATTGCGGGAAGCAAAAGATGAATCAGAAACCGTATCTGCCCTCAAAGAGAATAAGTTCTTAAACAGTTGAAGTTATAAATATAGTTGCTTGCTTCTGTGTACATACATACCATCATAGTTTCACAGAGGGAGCTAGAAGTTGTTTATAATTTAATTGAGGAGATCAAATATATGAAGAAAAATCATTCAATGTAGAATGTGGTGAGTTACAAAGCCCCTGGGGATGGATTTTGTACTTGAGGTGGGTTGAAGAAAGATGCTTAGAGTGGCAGTAACAGGGGAGCTGGGCCCTCAATAAAGAAGGTAGGATTTTGACAGGTGGGTTAAGGGTGGAGGGTGGGATTGCATTTAAGAAAGAAAGAAGCAGTGTGAAGCAAGGTCTGGTAGAGGCAGAAAAAGCTGGCCATGTTTGGAGCAAAAGTAGTTCAATTTGGCTAGAATATAGGAGAGAAAAGTACATAAATTGGGGCCAGTGTATGTAGAGTCTTAAATATCAGGCTAAGGTGTTTGGACTTAATTCAGTAGACAGTGGGGAGCCACTGAAGTTTTTTGAGTAATATGATCTGAGCCATACTTTTGGAAGATTAATCTGGTTGCATTGTCAGTAATGAATGAGAAAATGAAAGTATTTTCCATTGTTGGATCACTTTTTTGTTTTCTTCATAAACATAACTAAAACAAATGTAAGTTTAGTATAGCTATCACATAACACTAAAAACCTTTATTAATAAAAATGTGAGAACAATTATATTTTTGTATATCCAGCTATTTTAAAAGACATGTCGGCCGAGTGCGGTGGCTCACACCTGTAATCCCAGCACTTTGGGAGGCCGAGGTTGGGCGGATCACCTGAGGTCAGGAGTTTGAGACCAGTCTGACCAATGTGATGAAACCCCATTTCTACTAAAAATACAAAAATTAGCCGGGCGTGGTGGCATGCACCTGTAATCCCAGCTACTCAGGGGGTTGAGACAGAATTGCTTGAACCCAGGAGGTGGAGGTTGCAGTGCACCGAGATCGGGCCATTGCACTCCAGCCTGGGCAACAAGAGCGAAACTCCGACTCAAGAAAAAAAAAAAAAATTGTCAAGGCCCTATTCACCTGTTGGCCTCTAATTCAGATTTTTGCATTTAGCCTCGTCAGTGAGTTACGCATCACAGATAGATACAAACTTCCAAAAACACCGTTCTGATTGGTGTATTTTTCTGCTCAAAGGCATCAATGCCCCTCCATTTGGCTGCTGAATAAAGTCCAGATTTCATAACCCAACAGTCAAGGCCTTCCCTCATTCATCTCTCCTACTTAACTCCCTGACTGTTTCAGACAAACTATTCTTAAGACTCCTTGTGATTTCCTACTTTTTTGTCTCATTTACTCTAGTTCTTGTGACCTTCATAGAGCCTTAAGAATAAAAGGGAGGGAAGATATGTTGAAATCCTGAGAACAGATGTGACTAGGTCGTATGTGGCAGAGCTGGGATGAAAGCTCTATTACTTGTTATTTTTTGTAATTGTTATTTGCCAGGTATTGTGGCCAATCCTGGGTTATGATGGTAAGTGAAACAAAAGTGATCTCTGCTCTTTATACTTTATGGTCTATAGAGACAAATATTAACCACTATATATAGTAAACCAATGTTGGAATTACAAATTTGGATAGCTCCTATCAAGGAAAACTACTTTGAAGTACTTTAAGAGAAGATAGTGGGGAAAGGGAGTAGAGCTAATTTATTGTGGTATGTCGGGAAAGGTCTCTTTAAGGAAGTGGTTTTTTTTCTTTCTTTGTTTCATGCTGCCCCATGTGATTAAGAGGAAGTGAATTTTAAGCTGAGAACTGACATATGAGAGCATGTAGGTAGGGCAAAGAGTGGATGGAGAAGAGCATTCTAAGCAGAGTGAGCAGTATGCACCAAGGCCCCCAAGTGGAAAGGAATTTGGCGTATTAGATGACCTCAAAGGTCAGTGTGACCAGAACGTATTTTGATTACTGAGGAGTAAGATGAACCTGGAGAGTTAAGGAGGAACCAGATCATATAGAGCCTTTTAGACCATATTGGATTTTGTATTTTATATAAAGTACATTGAGAAGAAAATGACAATTGAAGGGCTTCTGAAGAGTGACACAGTCCTGTTTGTGTTTTTAAAATATCACTGTGATTAATAATATATCCAAAGTTCAGCCACTTCTTAGCTCCACAGTCTCCACCTTGATATAAATCTCGTATGAATTAGCTAGTCTCAGCTTCCACCCTTCCAGCCCTACAGCCTATTCTTTTTTAATCTTTTTTCTTTAAAAAAAATTATTTTAAAAAAATTTATCGTGGCCCAGGCACTCACACCTACAGCCTATTCTAGACAGTTACCAGTTTTTTTCCTTTAAAATGTTAGAGCATGTCTCTCCTGCTCCAAATCTTCCCGTGGTTTCACATTTCACTCGGAGTAAATCTCAGAGACATGCTCCCACCTTAGGGCCTTTACACTTGCTGTCTTGTTTGCCTAGGATGCTTTTCTCACAGATACCCATGTGGTTCACTTCCTAACCTCCTTCAGGTCTTTATACTACTGGTGATTCCATACCAGACCCCATCCCTGCCAGTCCTTCCCTACTTTTATTTTTCTCCAGACCACTTACTGTCCTCTGACTTTTATACTAGAATATAAATTTCACCAGATAAAGAATTATGTAAGAGAGTTGTGTACTGATCTATTCTCAGGATGTGGAATGCTGTATATAACAGGCATTCAGTAAGTATTAGTGGAATGAGTAGCTTGGTGGAGTCGAGAGTAGAAGCTGAGAGAACAGTTTAAAGGGTCTGAGTATACATGAGAGATAGTGACTGAGGCAAAGGTTGTGGAAGATGCAGAGAAACAGTGGATTCAAGATACATTTTAGAGAGAATTAACAGGACAGTTCACAATGATAAAATAACTTAAGTTTTTGCCTAACAAGTTTAGCATTTCTTCTATTAAACCATTATGAAATGTCATTGTTAGCTGGTAATTTAAGTTAGTAATTAGGTTATTTAGAGTCATTGATTTAGCCTGTGTCTAAACCCAAACAATGTAGATGCTGCCAAATTCACTAATGGCAGCGGCGTGTGGTGAAGGTTAAAGAAAATTAGATAAATCTTTTAAGTATTTAAATATTTGTATATTTTAAAAAATCAAACTTGTGAGACAGTGCATGCAGTAGTGAATGTATATATAGCTCATTTGAGGAGTACCATTGGGATTGTGGTTCTCAAACAGGGACAATCTCTTGTCGTACCCTCCGCCACCCCCCCCCCCCAACATTTGACAGTGACTGGAGACATTTTTGATTGTCACAACCTGAAGAATGGTGCTGATGGCATCTAGTGATTAGAGGCCAGTTATGCTGCTAAACATCCTAGAGTGCACAAAGTCAGTCTCCTCCCCTCACTGCAAAGAATTATCTGGTCCAAAATGTCAGTAGTACTGAGGTTGAGAAACCCTACCTTAGGTATTAAAACTCGAACTTCAATTTATGTCAGTGCTAAGCCGCTAAGCCTACAGCTGGCTACACTGTTAAATCCACAGACCTGTATACTTCTACAACTTGTGTGTACAAGGTGTGATTAGAATGGTTGCACTTACTTTTAAACAAATATAACTGACACACTTGCATGCTTATGCACATAAATCCAGTTGAAAGCTCTACCTTCACAATAGTTCTCTTGGGAATAGTTTGCGTTTATATGATTCTGCCTTTTTTATTTATTTATTTTAAGTTTCAGGACACATGTGCAGGACATGCAGGTTTGTTACATAGGTAAACACGTGCCATAGGTTCTGCCTTTTTTATAGTTGCCTTTGAGACCTGGAGCATACCCTTTAAATCTCCTTAATGGTACCAAATTATCTTCTGAAGGTGGATTTGGAAATATCCAGTGCTTTCTGAATGCATTGTGATGGGTGTAATCAGGTTAGGTAATAATTGTATCATAAGGTGAAATTGAGATATGGCTATAAAATAATAATTGGTGGTTTAAAAGTAGTGCTTTTACAAAATCTTTTCATCAGTAAATAGTCTCAATTTGAAGGAAGGTATGTGCAGATGTTCTGGAATTATTAAAATCAGTATCAGAATGTCAAATGTTTAAAAGATTGTTGTCTGGGATCAAGGGAAACAGCCACTGTCACATAATATTGGGCAGGTACTTTGGCACAATTTGGTAATACTATTAATTTTTTTTTGTTTTTGTTTTTGTTTGAGATGGAGTCTTGCTCTGTCACCAGGCTGGAGTGCAGTGGTGTGATCTCGGCTCACTGCAATCTCCGCCTCCTGGGTTCAAGCGGTTCTTCTGCCACCGCCTCCCAAGTAGCAGGGATTAAGGCACGCGCTACCACACCCAGCTAATTTTGTATTTTTAGTAGAGATGGGGTTTTACCGTGTTGGCCAGGATGGTCTTGATCTCCTGACCTCATGATCCGCCTGCCTCGGTCTCCCAGAGTGCTGAGATTACAGGTGTGAGCCACCGCAAAATGTTCGTATTATTTCACTTAGGAATTCTGTCTCTAGCCATTTGTTTACAGACGTTTTTACACCAGTAAGGAAAGATATGAAAAGTGCTGTTTCTTGAAGCTTTGTTTGTAAAGTGGAAAAATTAGAAACAATCCAATACCTGTGTTAATAGTATAAATATTGATCACAAATCATTAGTATATCCTTGAAGTAAAATACTATACACCACAAAAAAATCAAGGTGTAATGTGTACTGATATAAAAGGAGCTATCAAATATGTTAAATGGGGTGTGGGGAAGGAAGCTGTAAAAAGGAAAAAAAAAACAAACCCAAAAACTAGTAGGTATGGCATGTGATACCAAACTATATACGCAAGACATGCATAGAAGAGAGACCTGGGGGAATAAATACTAAATCTGATGGGAATAGGATAATTTCCTGTATTTCAGACTTGTTTGATTGTATTGTAATGTTTTACAATCAGGAAAAAAAAAACCTAAAACCATGAGACAGTGATATTACTTATAACTAGCTCTTTTAAGATTTTGAAGCAGTCCTTTGTATTAGTACATAGCTACCAATCTTTCTGCAATTCTATTTTTATATTCATAAATACATAAAATTGGCCAGAGATTCCTAGAGCTTTGTTCTCTACCTGAAGTTATTTACTGCTTTAAAACATTTTTAAATTCTTCATTGTGAAAGTATCACAGTTACTGTGTCTTTTTTTTTTTTTTTTTTTTTTTTTTGAGACGATGTGTGGCTCCAGCCCAGGCTGGGGTGCAGTGGCCTCATCTCGGCTCACTGCAAGCTCCGCTTGTCGGGTTCACGCCATTCTCCTGCTTCAGCCTCCCGAGTAGCTGGGACTACAGGAGCCCGCCACCACGCCCGGCTAATTTTTTTGTATTTTTAGTAGAAACAGGGTTTCACCGTGTTAGCCAGGATGGTCTTTATCTCCTGACCTCGTGATCCGCCCGCCTCGGCCTCCGAAAGTGCAGGGATTACAGGCGTGAGCCACCGCTCCCGGCGTACTGTCTTTTTAAAAATTTTAGGCTTTGAAATACCAGTGTGGTAAACTGCTAATTTGTGTTTACCCTGCAGGTGGCGCTGGTGGTTCTGTGGTGTTCTTCAGTGTGACTCAAGTAAAATTCCCTTAAGCTGGGAAATCACTTAGTTACTTACTGGTTCTGCTTGTAGAATGTTACCTTTCATGTAATCTGTTGAATATCAGACATTTTCTTACTATTATTTCAAGAAATACATGTAGCAGGGAAAAAATCTATTAGATTATTAGGACATAATTATATTTTGTACCTTTTTTATCTACTTTATTATTCATCACAATTTCTGGGAAATTAAATTTATTTCAACAGTTCATTACTTTCCAACTCCCTTAAAATTCTAAAACTTCATCAAAAAACTGGCAGTAGAACTAATTTTTTCAAATTAATTCTCTTTGAAGTCTTTCCTTTTCCTTTCTTTTTGTGTGTCTGACTCCCCCTTTCTTTCTCGCAGTCTGTCAAGTTCAAGAGCAGCTCAGATGCCATGAATTAAGTGAAGCACAAAAGGGGGAAAGGAGACCCTTTTGAGGAACAAAGGCCTCCCATTAGGCTGCCATGTTCTTTTTTGACCAAAAGTGCCCCCTACATGGTTTCTATTGTTGTCCACATACCCTGCACATAAGGTAAATACAGTAGATCCTCATTACCTCACGTTTTCCTCCTCTTCCTCCTATGCCACACACAACCAGTGAAGCTTTGGGTCTTTGATGTCTTTAGGCATTCTTACACAGTTGCTTTATCTCCTTTTGAAAACCTACAGGGGTGGAAATGGAAGTGGAGAGCAGTGCACACCAAGTAGTAAAACCTCACAAGAAGGGAAAATGAGCTGTTAGAGAAGCTGCAACCCAGGAATCCAGGGCAAGTGGAAAGATCCAGAGATTTTACTGTTGTTGTTCTCTATTCTCTGTCTTTTAATCCTATATCTTAAAAATCCTATATTTTTAAAGTAATAACTTTGATTTACATTCACTATAGTTTTTCCTCCCTTTGTGTAACAAGACAGGTAGATGGGAATAAATTTAATTGCTAAGAGCAGTTCATGTAATGATCAGAAATTCTTACTAATCTGCTCCTACTTATAGGATGTTGGCTCTTTAGTGTTATGGAGATGGCTTTACTATAGGTTTGTTGTCTTGCGTTATTTTACAAACAAGCTTTAAGTGGGAAATTTTAAAAAAGAAGTAACCCATGTAGAACCAAACTTAAAATGTAAGAGAGAAAGAATTGAAATTTCATTTTCTACAAACTTGAAATTAACCTGCTAATTGTAAAGTTGTTTTTATAATGCTGACAAATGTCAATTATGTTTGCAAAGGAGTGTATGGTTCTAGATGTTTGCCTACTGCTAACCATTGAGAAAAACATTGTCAGGTTAGCAAGTCTATTGAAATAGAGACCTCCTTAGTTTACAGCAAAGAATAAATAGCTGATTTGACTAGAGATTGGGACAAGGTTTTATTTATTTGTATTCTTTGAAAGAAATCAGACAGTAAGTGGTTTGTGGTAGAGTTGAAGGATGGCAGATAGATGGAAAGAGAATGACAGAGGAGGAGAAGGAATAGTATTTCTTTTTTAGTATTGTTTTGAAATTAAAACTTATTTTAATATGGTGAAGAGCAAGAGTTGGGCTGGGCGCAGTGGCTCACGCCTATAATCCCAGCACTTTGGGAGGCCAAGGTGGGCAGATCACCTGAGATCAGGAGTTTGAGACCAGCCTGGCCAACATAGCGAAACCCTATCTCTACTAAAAATACAAAAATTAGCCGGGTGTGGTGGCACACACCTGTAAATCCCAGCTAATTGGGAGACTGAGACAGGAGAATCGCTTAAACCTGGGTGACAGAGGTTGCAGTGAGCCGAGATCCCGCCACTGCACTCCAGCCTGGACAACAGTGCGAGTCTCTGTCTCAAAAAAAAGAAAAAGAGCTTGCAAGAGTTGAACTTAGGACAAGGTATGTCTTCTTTTTTTTCTGACATTGAACTAATGGTGGGCAATTTGTGACTTAACATTTAGTGACCACCTTGAACTCCCCCTGAGTTTGTGGGTCTGCCCTTTTAGGATTATAGAGGTGATTCAGTGGTGTTAAAAACAACATTAAAAGGATTAAAGAAGTCATTCCTTTGTAGGAACAGTAGTAACATTTTATTTTGAAAATTTCATGATAAGATTTTTAGTATTCCTATTTTTTTCCCTGTATGTTCTTCAAATAAAAATACATAGCACATTCAACGTTTTTGGTCCTAAGAATTTCTTACATTAAAACCGGACTAGCATAGCTGAAGTTAAAAAAAAAACAAAGGCATGTTAACTACTTGAGGAAATGTTTTGACTCTTTATGGACCCTGAATGTTGCTTTCAGGAACTATTCCTTGTTGTTTTGTTCTTTGGGTACAGCAGTCTGCAAGAAGCCTTTGGTTTATGTACTTGGCAGCAAAATAAAAGGCAAAGAGCTTCTTGCTGTGTATTATGTAGGAAATTACCATTCTTGTTGTCTGCGCAGGATGTTCTAAAGATGTAGCTAGGAATCTCAGTGGAGAGAGAGAAGAGACAGAGAGAGAGACACACAGAGAGAGTCAGACTTGTAGTTCTAATATTTTCTTGCTTTTGCCTCTGCCTCTGGTCATACATTGGATTGCTTTTGTTCCTTGGGGTGGCATCTGTCTTCAGGAGAAATCACTTCACAGTCAAACACAGATTGCTGAACTGTGGCATTTTTGCTGTTACTGTTATCCTGAATTTACTGGGAGCAGTTTTAATATGGGTGCATTTAAACACGTGTTTGTGGATAGGGAGAGATGGAGAGTGAAATTTCATTCTCTGTTGAATGCTCCATCTCGTGCCCAACACATTTCTGCCCCTACCACATGGTTTTTCACTAACTCCTGAATGTTTCTCTATGCTAATCTGAAAGCTCTACACCAGAGACTACACATTTGTACAGTTCCCCACATACATGGTCACTTTATGAAATGAATTATTTCTTGACATTTTCCAGGTTTGTGATTATACCTTTCCAAGTCAGTATTAACACATTTCAAATATTGTGATAAGTTGAATTTATGCTAACATTGTTTTAATTATTTAAATAATTTAACATTTTAAAACCTTGTGGCTTTAGATTTAAAGAGGTATCAAGTCCTTAAAACATTTTCAGTTATTATCCTAATAATGATATTACAATAATAGTCATTAGACAAATAAATATTAAATTTTAAAAAGAATAAAAATAAAAAAGAACACCTAACTGGGAAAGTGGGAGAGAAGCCATTTAAAACAATAAACTAAAACTCTTTTCCTGAGTTTCCTTAGAAGTCGTTTGGAAAATTGCTGGAGAGATTTTAAACATTAAATGTATTCGTGTCTAAAACTTGCTTTTTCAACAAGACACCCGAACTGCCAAGACTTCACAGGGTCTCATTGTATAGAATTAAATTTAAATGGCGGTTGAAAGAGAAAAGGCATAATAAGATTGGTCAAACTTCTATATTTATTGAAAGATTGAGCATGAAAAGATTTGGAGCTTTACAATATTTCAAGGAAGTAGGATGTGTAAAAACTCGAGATGGGTGGCTTATTTTCTGACATGAGTAGATTTTGATTTAAAACATTGAAGCTGTTCCCTGGGGAGAGGGATGTGTAAGGAGGGAAGGAATCTGATGAAATGAAGGCCTCAGAGAGTTTCTGTGGAAGGTTTAGAACTGGAAGTGGTGAATTAGTGAATCATCAAGAAAGAAAATATTTTTATAGACATTTATAAATTTTTATTTCCACAAACATTGGAAATAATGTAGGAATAGGCAAACAGTGGTCCTCAGGTCAAATTCGTGTTTCCTGTTTTTGTATGGCCCTTGAGCTAAGAATGATTTCTACATTTTTTAGTGGGGGAAAAATAAAAGCATAATATTTCATGACATTATTATATGAAATTGAAATGTCAATATTCATAAACTTTTATTGGGATATAACCACACCCATTTGTTTATGCATTGTCTCTGTAGTATCTATAGCTGCTCTTACGCTGCAACAGCAGAGTTGAATAGTTGTGGCAGAGACCATGTGTCCCACAAACACTAAAATGTTTGCTTTCTGACTTTTTACAGAACAGGTTTGCTGTCCACAGAAATGAAAGAATGTCCACAGTATGTTAGAATGAACAGTATACAGTTTTTTGTAAGGCTAGGAATACTTGCCATTAATAAATTTATTTTCTGTGTTCTTATATTTGCTTATCAGGAATAAATGCTTTTTTTAGTGAATTGTTTTCATTATTCTGCAAAATGTCAAAATAGTAAATATTGCCCTTTTTTTTTTTTTTGACAATGCCCCCGTTTTTTTTTGGCTGGGAATTTTCTTCCTCTGGTTTTGTAAGTATGTTCCCACACATTAGGATTTCAAAAAAAAAATAACCATATTCAGAACTGTGTTAGTCAGTTCTTGCATTGCTGTAAAGAACTTCCTGAGACTGAGTAATTTATAAAGAAAAGAGGTTTAATTGGCTCACAGTTCCGCAGGCTGTAGAAGCATGGCGGGGGAGGCCTAAAGAAACTTAATCATGACAGAAAGCAAAGGGGAAGCAAGCAGGTCTTATATGACCAGAGCAGGAGGAAGAGAGAGAAGTGGGAGGGGCTAGACACTTTTAAACAACAACCAGATCTTGTGAGAACTCACTATTAGAAGAATAGCAAGGGGGAAGACTTACCCCCATGATCTAGTCACCTCCCTCCAGGCGCCTCATCCAACATTTAAGGATTACAATTTGACATGAGATTTGGGTGGGGACACAAATCCAAACCATGTCATTCTGCCCTGGCCCCTCCCCAATCTCTCATGTCCTTCTCACATTGCAAAATACAATCATCCCTTCTCAGTAGTCCCCCAGAATCTTATTTCAGCATTAACTCAAAAGTCCACAATCCAAAGTCTTATCTGAGACAAGGTAAGTCTCTTCTGCTTATGAACCTGTGAAATCAAAAACAAGTTAGTTGCTTCCAAGATAACGCAGGTACAGGCATTGGGTAAATACACCCATTCTGAAAGGGAGAAATCAACAAAAAGACAGGGGCTACAGGCCCCATGCAAGTCCAAAACCCAGCAGGGCAGTCATTAAATCTTAAAGTTCCAAAATTATCTTTGACTTTGTGTCTCACATCCGGGCAGCACTGATGCAAGGGGTGGACTCCCAGGTCCTGGGGCATCTCTGCCTCTGTAGGTCTACAGAGTACAGCCCCTCAGCTGTTTTTACAGGCTGTCATTGAGTGCACGTGGCTTTTCCAGGCACACAGAGCAAGCTGTCAGTAGATCTACCATTCTGGAGTCTGGAAGACGGCCCTCTTGTCACAGCTCCAGTAGGCACTGCCCCAGTGGGGACTCTGTGTGGAGGCTCCAACCCCACATTTCCCCTCCACACTGCCCTGGTAGAGGTTCTGCATGAGGCCTCTGCTCCTGCAGCAGACTCCTGCCTGGAGTTTCCATACATCCTCTGAAATCTAGACAGGGACTCCCAAGCCTCAACTCTTGCCCTCTGTGCACCTGCAGGCTTAACACCCTGTGGAAATTGCCAATGCTTACAACTTGCCCCATCTGGAGCAGCAGCCTGGGACGTTTCTGGGGCCCTTTTAGCCACAAAGAATTTTCTTTCTCTTGGCCTCAGGCCAGTACCTTTTATGCCTTCCCTATTATGTCTGGCAGAAGTGTGGCAGTTGTTGGGAAAGTAACTGGAAGCTCTCATGGGCTTCTGTATGAAAAGCTAGGATAACCATGTTATGAGTAGTGTATGGACAAGAACTTGAGCTTGTGGTCTTTCCCCTCTGCTATCAGCTTCACATTGCTTAAGACAGAAAAATAAGGGATTTCAAAATGTAAGAGTGAAAGAAATTAGAGTTTGACAAAGATATATATATAAAAGCCACAGTTTAAAATAAATGTGTTTTATTTTCTTCCTGAATAATTGAGCCTGAACCCAGGAGTACATTGTTTATGATTAATCTCTATGTGAAAAAACAAGGGTAGTAATTGTAGAGCAAACTCTCGGTTTATTCTGAATGACCACCAGTTACTAACTGAAAATATTATTTTCCCCAGCTAGATTTTCTTATTCCTTATAATATTTGAAGAGTAATAAGGTTGATATTTTCTTTTTGTGTGTTTCATTGCTCATATTAAGAAGGTTACTTTATGCAGAACTTTTTGACTTTTTTTTTTATTAGTTATGTACCCATCCTTTCCCTTAATTATTAAAGCTCTAATCTCTAGCATGTAATATTTTGCTGTTGCTTCCACCCTGTTGCTTTAGGTGAAATTTAAGGAGTTCTATTTTAATAGGCCTAAGTAGAGAATGAACCTATGAAGAATCTGACTATAAAACTAGTGACAGAAATCCACTTGGTTATTTCAGATAATTCCTTTTCCTAATATCTTCCTTTTCTCCTCTTCCAGGTCTTTTGAGTATTGCCTGGAATATACCATTTCTGACAAATTTCTATAGAACATGTGGGTCTGTGAGGCAGGTTTCATTTTAAATAGGTAGTTACCTATTTCTGTTATTTTATTGTCCTTGTTTTTAGATTAATTTTGCTATGTATTTGGTCTATATTTTGCCCTAGTAAATATAGACCAAAATTACTCTGAATTTTAACACAGTTAATGCCTTTGCTGATTAGTAGACTTACTTCTTTGTAGACTCACTGTGTTTCCGAAAGAGTTGGGAGTTAAAATAGTTTGGTTGTCATTTGCTCATATATTCAGTTTTCTGGACAAACCATGAATTAGAGTAAAGTTATGCTTTCTTATAAATCCAGTTCTTGTGAAAATTGTTGTTGCCTTTCATTAATGACAGCGTTTCCATCTAAGAATATTGACAACCCTCTCATTTTCCTTTACAACTCTTTCTTGTTTTCCACCTTTTTCATTGTCTTTTAGAAAGATACTCTTCTGAAACATACTACTTTTAGTCCTGAGATTTGCAGTGAATGAATTGCAGCTGATGAACTCTTGGGCTGCTAATCTTACTTAGTCAAATGAATGTAATTTTTTTTTTTTTTTGAGAAAGGCTCTCACTCCAGGCTGCAGTGCACGATCACAGCTCACTGCACCCTTGACCTCCCAGGATCAAGCAGTCCTCCCACCTCAGCCTTCCCCCAGTAACTGAGACTACAGGCTCGCACCATCATGCCTGGATTTGATTTTTCTTTTCTTTGTAGTGATGGAGTTCCCAGTATGTTGCCGAGAGTGGTCTTGAACTCCTGGGTCAAGTGATCCCCCAACCTTGCCCTCTCAAAGTATTGGGATTACAGGTGTGAGCCCCTGTGACCAGCTGTAGTAATTATTGATAGTGGAACTATGATGAGAACAATAGTGTTTTCTTACAGAAGACATTTAGTTTTTGGCTTTTTAAAAAGCTGTGTTAAAACTTTAAATGTACATTATTCTTCAGTATGACTACAGAAGGCCACAATGGCCCCGATATCTCTACTTGTTCTTTCTGAAATTGAAGATGGGACTACATACTGTTTCTAATTCGACAGTTCAGATTTTTCATTCCCACTTTTAAAAGTGTTAGTGTTTGCTTGAGCACACAGGCAAGATTATGGGATCTTTGCATTTGAGTCACCCGGCAGAACTCTGAAGGTGTAGGGCAAGGAAAAAAAAGACATCCCAAAATACTATGCTTACTATCACCCTGTCTTAGTAACGGTAAGTTTTAAATTCTACCACCCCCAGTCCAAAAAGATGGGGTAAGAATAATGATTGGTTAAGTGATACCTGGAAGACTGCTACATCCTAAAAAAGACTGATGGATGGTTCTGTGAAACACCACTTGTCTTAGCTATTTTCCATTCTGAGTTTCTGTATAAGAATATCTTGTGCCCTGGAAATATTCAAGAAAAAGTACTTTAGCTGAATCTTGTTTAATAACTTAAGATTTTATAACAGAGATGGTGGTTTGTGCCACATTATATCCAGCAGTTAGCGATCTAAGAGCAAAAGATTTAACTTATACTAGAAGACAACAGTAGTCCCCCTTTATCTGCTGTTTCTCTTTCTGTGGTTTCAGCTTCCCACAGTCAACTGCTATCCAAAAATATTAAATGGAAAATCCCAGAAATAATTTGTAAGTTTTAAGTTGCATGCTGTTCTGAGTAGTGAGATGAAATCTCGTGGCATCCCACTCTGTTCTGTGGGGGATGTGACTCATTCCTTTGTTCAGTATATCTCATGCTATATACACTACCCACCTGTCAGTCATTCAGTAGCCGCCTAGGTTATCAGATTGGCTGATCATTGTATTGCAGTGCTATGTTCAGGTAATCTTTATTTTACTTATAGTGGCCCGAAGGTGCAAAGAGTAGTGATACTGACATATTATTATAACTTCTATTTTTTATTCTTATTTTTAATCTTACTATGCCTAATTTATAAATTAAACTTAATCATAGGTATGTATATATAGGAAAAACATAGTGTTATATAGGGTTCAGTACTAGCCCCAGTTTCACTTGGGGGTCTTGGAATGTGTCCCCCACAGATAAGAGGGGACTATATTCTTATAGAAGAAGAGTTCGATTTTTTTAGTACGTTATTTCCTGTTCAAACCATTGACCCACTCCTTAAGTTATTCTGAAGCTTTCGTATAAGTAAAAGCAATTAAATTTTGCCACCACCACCACTGTCCTCAGCCATTCTGAATTATAAAGTGTTACAATTAAGAACAGGAAGAATGGAAGTATTCAATTAAAAATGAAGTATTTTCAGTTCCATATTGTCATAAAATAAGGGTGGGAAAGGCAAAGGAGAAAATCAGTAAGTATGGAGAGGAAAGAAATGAGTAGATAGAACAAAAAAGATGAGAAAGGAAGCCATGTTGAAGTCAGAAGAGAGAGCAGAGCAAGAGAGGATGGGCAGAAAAAAGAAAAGGAAAAGAAGAAAGGAGTTTAATGAGTGAGTAGAATGTGCTATTGTTGCATTCTACTGCCAGTCTAAGCCATGGAATAATTCACTATTCTGGGAAGTATTCTTAAGATCATCAGTGACCTTCAGGTCATGAAATCCAATGGGCATTCTTTCAGACCTGTTCTTATTTGACCTCTCAGTGGTGTTTGATACTCTTAACCACCAACTCTTTCTGAAACCTTTTTCTCCCTGGAAACTGTGAGGTCATTGCTCTTTCGGTTTTCCTCTCATCTCTCTGGTAACTCCTGCTTTGACTACTTTGGGGTTTTGTTTGTTTTTTAAGAGTTGGGATCTTGCTTTCCTGCCTAGGCTGGAGTGCAGTGGCGCAATCATAGCTCACTGCAACCTCAAACTCCTGGGCTTACGTGATCTACCTGCCTTGACCTCCTAAGTAACTATGTTCATTTGACACAGTTTAGGAACTAAAGATCAGGTAAAACCAAGCCAATTCCTGAGCTGGAATTGAATCTATTCAGAATGTCTGGGAACTCCATTTTTACCTGTCAACCATACCTGGCTAATTAAAAAAAAAAAAAAAAGCATAGGCCAGTCTTGAACTCCTGACCTCAAACCTCAGCCTCCCAAAGCCTTGGATTACAGACATGAGCCACCTCACCCCAGCTACCTTTGTTGTCCATAGATGTCAGAGTTTGTGAAAGCTCAGTCCTTGGCTTCCATTTCTTTTCATTCTACAACCTAGCAATTGTAAGTATCCCGGTGGCCTCAGTTACTACTCGCTGATGCCACATGCCCACCTCTGGTGTCCCACGTGTCAGTGAATAGCATCACCTTTTTTATTCCAGTTTTCCAAGTTAAAGACTTAGGAGTAATTCCCAATACCCCCTCTCCCTCACTTCCCAAATTCTTACTATACTAAGGCCTATTTGACATCCTTCAATAATTTTCAAATCCATATTCTCTGCTATCTTAGTCTGAGTAGGATCATCTCCCCCTTGCAGCACAATAGTAGCCTTCCATATCCTTGTTAAATTTGTTCTGTACACTGAAGCTAGGGTACCGTATCTTATGAAAACACAAATCCAGTCATGTCATTCTCCTCCATAACATTATTTCCTGCTACTCTTAGGATGAAGACTAACATTCCCCAGGCCTACTTCTCCACCTCCTCTCTTATTTTTCCCCTCTGCACTTTAGCCACCGAGACTTCTGTTCAGATTCTCACAGGTACCATGCTTTCACAGGGACCTTTTACTTCTCTGCTTAGTCAATTTCCATTTCATTCTTCACATCTCAACACAAAGACTGTTTCTATAGAAAAAGTGATTGTTGACATATGGTCTTGTGAGATTCTGTTCTTTTGCTTATAGCATTTATCATAATTTGTTACTATGTATCTCTGAGACTGAAAACTCCCAAGAGGGATGGGACCTTGTCTGCTTTACTCACTGCTGTATCTCCAGCACCTGGCACGTGGTAGGGATTTCATAGATAGTGGTTAAATGACTTGAGTTTGTCCTTTCTCTAGATCTAGGGTGTTTGTCACTTGTCCATAAATTTTACTTCAGGAAATTTTAGGGCTCAGCATAGTCTGATTAGGCTTCAACGATGAAGATAATGTTACATTTATCATTCAACACAGTTTAGGAACTAAAGGTCAGGTAAAATCAGCTAATTCCTGAGTTGTGGAATTGAATCTGTTCAGATTATCTGGGAACTTTATTTTTACCTGTCCTGACAAGTCTTCTAAAGAAAGATACGTTGACTTAGCTCACGTTTCAGCAAATGTTTCAGTGCTTATAATACGCCAGACATTTTGCGAACTTTAATTGGCTATCCTCCTTCATGTATCTATTTTAATAGAATTTAATAAAATTCTATTAAATGTAATAAAATTTGATTTTAATAGAATTTAATTTTAAATTTGGTTTTCAAGACCTCTATTTCACATGGGTATGTATTTGTGTCTTTGAGTATGATTCTTTAAGCAAAACACTTTGCAAATAAAATGAGCATCTGAAAGATATTTTTTCATTTGATTGTAATTAGGTAAATTAAGGGGAATACATAATTACACATGTTAAAGATATTCAAATGCTTTTGGAACAGGATTGGTGTGTCCATGTTCTTCTGTTTCCTTCTAATCCCCCCTGATTATAATGGTACACAGTGCTTATAGCATAAGCCTGACAATGTTAAATGAACACACATTGTGTGTAGAATATGCAGAATCATGGGTAGTGGTATGTAACAAATGTTGTTAACTGATGAGCTATAGCAACATGAATATAAAAAAGGTTTAACCTGGATAAAGAAATTCAGTCCTTTGTTTTATGAAGTAATGCAACTGACCTCTGCCCTATGATACAGACAAGAGCTGTTACAAGTTATCAAATGTACGTTTATGAAAAAGAATCATTTTTCTTACTGATGTGTCCCCCCATGACAGAATATGTCACAGAGTTAAGAGAATAATGTGTAACCTACTGTTGCAACCCAGTTAATATAGAAGTACTTGATAATTTAGTTATATGAGCTTGAGGAATATTTTAAAGGTGAGAAGAGATATGACTTAGAACAGAGGAAAAATACGATTCTTAGTAGAGGGAACTGCAGCTTAAATGTTCCAGAGGGGGCTGGGCATGGTGGCTCACACCTGTAATCCCAACTACTCTGGAGACTGAGATAGGAGAACTGCTTGAACCTCAGAGGTGGAGATTGCAGTGAGCCAACATCGCACCACTGCACTCCAGCCTGGGCTTCAGAGCGAGATTCAGTCTCAAAAAAAAAACAACAAAACAAATGTTCCAGAGGGAATAAATATTGATGGGAGTTGGGTGGGGACAGATGGTGGATGGAACTAAGTGGAAGGATTAGCAAACAGGTTTACTTGTCTAGATTGAGAAAAAAGTGATTTGTGGAAACTATGTTTGGAAACACAGGATAAGAACTCTGATTTGACAAAATGGTTTATATTTAAAACCATATTGTTGGCCGGGCACAGTGGCTCATGCCTGTAATCCCAGCACTTTGGGAGGCCGAGGTGGGTGGATCACCTGAGGTCGGGAGATCGAGACCAGCCTGACCAACGTGTTGAAACCCCGTTTTTACTAAAAATACAAAAATTAGCCAGGTGCCTGCAATCTCAGCTAGTCTGGAGGTTGAGGCAGGAGAATCGCTTGAACCCGGGAAGCGGAGTTTGCAGTGAGCTGAGATTGCGCACTCCAGCCTGTGTGACAGAGCGAGACTCTGTCTTGGAAAACAAAAACAAAAACATATTGTAAATGTGTGATATCAGAAATAATAAAGCTTACCTCTCCAGATCCTGTGAAAATAAAAGTGGACATGATAGGTACCAAATATGCTTGGTGTTTGAGCTTGATTTTTTTTTTTTTAAAGAGAGATCTTATTGCTATTACTGTCATGTAGGTTTTTTTTTTTTTTCAGACTTTTAGTTTTTGTAGCTAGTCTATTCATTTGGCGAATGTGGAAAAATAACTCAACACTTCCCACTAGTGAGCATGTTAGGCTCTCACACAATTTCTATAGTCAGTCATTCTGTATCAGTGTCAGCGAGAATTACTTAAAGGTATGAACAGTATTATGACAGTTACCTTTAAAACGATAGGCAACATTGGGCTTTTACATGGCCCTTACTTTGTGTCATGGTGTGTTACAAATCAATTTTGCTTTCCTTTGTTTTGAAATGATTTCGATTTAGGCTTTTGTGAACCTTTGACTTTTCTTCCCTTTTCACTGAAGTAACTTTCTTTGCATGGTCTTTGAATAGTCTCATTTTTTAAAAAGTCCTAACTAAGCATAAAAAGTAAGATTTTCCTTCTTTCCAACACTTTCCGTGAAATTATAATAATTGTGCTAAATTATCAGCTTAGATTTCAAGCAGTCCTCATGCCAAAGGCATTTAAGTGTTCATATGTTTGTTACTATGCTGTATTGTAGCAATCAAGTAGGAACACACAGGAGTCATATCTATTAAGTGCTTTTAAAGGGCCTGGTAACACTAAATCATATTTTCAATGCCATTCGTATAAATGGTGTAATGTCCTGGCTGCCTCCTCTCCACCAAAGCTAAGTATCTTAAATGCTAAGTGTCTTAAAAGATTACATCCCCATAGGAAGAGGGTGGAGTGTTTAGTCTTCATTTGTGACTGGTTTAAATGAACAGATACAGTTCTCCAAAGGTCCATTTATAGACCAGTCTTAACTTAAAATGTACATAATGTATTTGGATATTGACGAAAGAGCCAAACTCTAAAATATTTGAAGAGTCTTATTCTGAGCCAAATATGAGTAACCAAGGCTTGTGATACAGCCCCAGGTGTGATAGAGTTAACTGGGTGACAATTGAAAAGTGAAATGAGGGTTGCCTGACATCTGAGAATCATTCTGGAGTGAGACGGTGTGTTAAGGAATATTTGATCAGGAAGAAGATAGTGATAAAAGAAAAACCTGAGCTGAATTAAATTCAAAGGAATTTAATTGAGCAACTGATGATTTGCCAATTGGGCAGCCTTCCCAGCCAGAGTAGGCTCAGAGACTCCAGCGCAGCCACGTGATGGAAGAAGATTTATGGACAAAAAAAGGAAAGTGATGTATAGAAAATGGGAATGAGATACAGGAACAGCTGGATTGGTTATACCTCAGCATTTGCCTCATTTGAACATGGTTCAAACGGTTGGCTACATTTGATTGGCCAAAAGTCGGTGATTGGCTACGGTCTGGTTACACCCCCACTTGTTATAGTTCACCATGTACAGAAAAACCTTTAGCTGAACTTAAAATACGTAATGAGGCAGCTTTAGGCTAAACTTGATTTAACAATAGAGACCTTTCCTTTTTATTCCAGACTTATAAATTCTGCTGTCTGTTGAACTTCTCCCATAGGCGCATCACGTTAAACATATCCAAACTCATTCTTCTCCCTTTCAGGCCACACTTTCTCCTGTACTCATATTTCCCTGTTCATCTCCTTCACTCAGTTGCACATGTTACGTAGTACCAAGGCTTCCTTCTTTACATAGTTCATACCTAGTTCTTTTCTATTCTCGTGGCTAGTACTCTAATTCTAGCTCCTACTCTTGCCTGGGGTTCATGGACTGGCCCTCTCACTATTTTCATACTTACTCCCTCAAATCTATATTCATACTGTTACTTAAGTAAACGAAATAATTTTTTTTTTTCCCTGAGACGGAGTCTTGCTCTGTCGCCCAGGCTAGAGTGCAGTGGTGCCATCCCGGCTCACTGCAAGCTCCACCTCCCCAGGTTCATGCCATTCTCCTGCCTCAGCCTCCTGAGTAGCTGGGACTACAGGCACCCGCCACCACGCCCAGCTAATTTTTTGTATTTTTTAGTAGAGATGGGGTTTCACTGTATTAGCCAGGATGATCTTGATCTCCTGACCTTGTGATCCGCCCGCCTCGGCCTCCTAAAGTGCTGGGATTACAGGCGTGACCTACCGTGCCCAACCAAAAATTTTTAAATTTTTATTACATCCCTCTTGCTTAAAACTCCTAAAACCACACAGCTTTAAGGACTAACTTTAAGTTGAAGTTGCAACTTAAATATGAGGACCTTCATAATGTTGTCCTTGTCTATCTTTCCAGCCTCTTCTTCTGTCACTTCTTTGCCTCTTCTTTTCAGTCTGTCTTATTGGTGTTTCCTGCATTTATCATCCTTGTCACACCTCTTTTTCTTCCAATGTTCTACTTTTTCTATACTTTTCTACCCTCATATTACTGCTTTCACTTGTTTCTACTTCTCAGGGAAGGCTTCCCTGACTTTCCTATAGGGTTTAGATACTGCACCTCTACTCTGCCCCATTAGCTTCCTAGCAAATGGGGTTAAATGCAGAGCTTGCTCCAGAGGCCTGTGGTCCAGGTTAAAACTTTAGCTTCACTTTGCTGATTACATCTTCTTGGACAATTTACTAAATATCTCTGTCTCTGTTTTCTCATATGTAAAATGGGAATTATAAAAGAACTTCATAGGGTTGTTCTTGTGGGAGTAAATTAATGTATGTTTAAACACTTAGAATATTTGTGCTTAGCACATGTTACCACTTACTGAACATTAACCTATTACTGTCTTGTGCATACCTCCTTCATAGAAAATGTTATTTGGTATTGAACTTCTATTTTACTTGTTCCTTCCTGTAATACATTGTGACCCTTTTTTGAGGGCAGGAACTAAATCTTGTCAACTTAAAGTTTATTTAAAAATATTTGAGCCGGGCACGGTGGCTCACGCCTGTAATCCCAGCACTTTGGGAGGCCGAGGTGGGCGGATCACAAGGTCAGGAGATCGAGACCATCCTGGCAAACAGTGAAACCTCGTCTCTACTAAAAATACAAAAAATTAGCCAGGCCTGGTGGCGGGCGCCTGTAGTCCCAGCTACTCGGGAGGCTGAGGCAGGAGAATGGCGTGGACCCGAGAGGCGGAGGTTGCAGTGAGCCAAGATCGCGCCACTGCACTCCAGCGTGGACGATGGAGCAAGACTCTGTCTCAAAAAAAAAAAAAAAAAAAAAAATTGAGCATCCATTAAGTCATTGATACTTAGCTAAGTCCAAATTATGGCCTGTTTTGTAAGACCCCTTTTTACATTTTTCATAAAATGTAAAAAGCCATTACCAAAAAAAAGAGGAAAAAAACAAAAAGAGGAAGAAGAGTATGGGCAGAGAACATGGGCCAAAAAAGCCTGAAATACTACCTATAATATTCTTAACAGAAAACATTTGCTGATCTCTGAGCTAGATCTCTTGGTGTTGATGTTACACCTAACATGATTAGAATCCAGTAAATGTTTGTTGGAATGAATGGATGGTTGGATAGATAGATAAATGACTAGGATAAGAAGACCAGAATTGTGTGTATTGGTGATTATTTCTTAAGACGTGGCAGCAATGTGAAAGTCAGTGAAGAGTCTGAAATAGTTGCTCTCATTTGGTGACATGAGACTAGACTATCTGCACTTCGTGGGTAGGGATGTTTTAGGGTCCTTTGTCTTTCGTTGTGTTTGAGAAGTTGGACACAAGAGTGGTGTTCAAATGCCTGGTATTCACATGTGATAGAAGACAAGAATTTGCTATTTTCTGTGGTTTGTACAGATGAAAAGTTTCAAGCAGTCTTCTGTGTTTTCCATTAGGCATTCCTTGCTATCATTGCTAGTAATGTCATAAAGGAGAGGATCCTCACTGTCATTTAATAAATAACAATAATAATCTACGTGGTTAATTTTATTCCTTATCCCTACAGTAAACAAATAGTAAATACTTTGAATTTAACTAGCTTAGTATTCTGTTTGTGTAGAATTGTGTAGATAGGTAAGGCTGAATAAATTCAAGCCAGATTATTTAATATTTATTTTTGACCGCTCTTAGGGATTTTGACCAAAGCAATTTACTCTCTAACTATCCTATTTTGTATTTGTGGTATCAGAACAATTTTTCTTCCTTTTTATTTCCTTAATGATTCAACTTTCTATCCGCTCTAAATAGTGTATATGTTAAAGCTAATGTCCAAATAGTAATAAATTTTTTTGTTATTAATTGATAATTGTTTGAATGTTGCTAATCTGAAAAGGACCATAGAGAGTATTTACACGAAGTCTTTAGTTTTACAAATAGGTCAGTTATTTAAAAATCACAAAGATTCTTGGTAGTAGAATGACAGTGAAAAGTGGGTGCTCTGATGGACCGTGCTGCATCTCCTACTGTCCTGGTTTTTTATGTAGTGAGAGCTTACCATCTTCAGTTACATTGTTTTGCTGAACTTAAGCTGTGTATTGCACTCTTTCTATTGCTACCTGACAGAATAATATTGATGAAGACTTAAAATCCATTTCTAGTTTATTTTTTAGTTATTTGAAAATATTCTACTGTATTCACTTTGCCTTTCCCATTGTGAATGGTCCAGGAAACTTTAAAAAATATAGATACTGGTATAACTATGATTTGATACAATTTAATATAGGCAGTGTCAACATTTTGTGAATTTTATGTCAATATTAGATTATATTTTTCCTCTTCAAAGGGGCTTTTTAATGAAAAATGGGGAATAACTTGATTCTAGTCTTGTAAAATCTTCATGGCACCATGAACTCTCATACATACAGAGGTAGACCTTCTACTTTCATATTATCCTTAGCCTTTTTCATTTAGAATTCTGTTAGTGCCTTTCACAATAAATGTTTGTTGAATTGAATTGAACCTTGTGAGAATTGTTTTGCTTTGCTGAAAAATGTTGCAAGTATAATAGAATAACTTGTTATTTGCTATCCATACTTGATTCATTTGTGTTCATAATATTTTCAACATATTTTTCTTTGTTTACTTAAGTGAGGAAATTAAATTATATTCTAAATCACGTGGCAGCTGTGATGTTGGTACAAGAGCAATAGGCTTACTAAGTTAAAAGATGAAGTTTATGCCTTCATTCTGCCACTTGTATAGCATTGTATTAGGACAATTGCCTGAATCTCCTTTCCTCATCTGTAAAATAAAGAATGACTGCTTTATGGAGTTTTGTTAGGATTCAAAGGGAATCACATTTAAGCCTACCTAGCGCCGTATCTGGTACGTGGAGGGTGTTCAGTAAATGTTTACCCATTAAAAAATGGTGATATGCACTTTAGATGTATCTTAAGATGATTTTTAATAAAGGTTTTATAGAATCACAAAACCTTAGATTTGAAATGGATATCAGAGTTCAAGCCCAGTTTCCCTTATAAGAATTAAATTTCTTCTCTGCTCTCCTGGGCCTAGTGCTCATTTATCAGTTGCTATTTAATTTCTTCTTTGTGCAAGACACTGTGGTGGGTTTTCGGGATGCTGCAGAGTTGATTTAGGACAGATACTCTTCTCAAGAAGGTTGTTCCAAGTAAGCTTCATGGAAGAAGTGGCAGATGAGCTAGAACTTGAAGGATAGGGTAGAATCTGAATATTTATAGGGGTTGCCAACTGCAGGAACACAAGGAACAAAGGAGAGAAGAGTTTGGGCAGTTGCAGAAAATCATTAATAAATGAGTAATTTTGTTTGACTGGATTAGGGAAGGTAAAGAAATAATGAAAGATAGGGCTGGAAAAGAAGATTATGGCCAAAATAGTAGAGATCCTGGATACATTGCAACAATTGGACTTCCTGGTACTCATCAAATGAAGTAAAATGAAAAATTTGTAACTGGGGGTGATATAGTCAGTTGCATTCAGCTTTTTAATATATGTGCCAAGTTTTAAATAGTTCTTTATTAATGTTAACTTCTTATAACTTTGATCTCTTTGCTATAGTTCGTTCTCTTTAGCCTTAGAGTCAGTCCCTCTTTCATCCTTCATGTCAAATCAGATACCTGTCAGTTTTGCCTCTAAAACACATATAAGTGTATCCTCATTGCTACTGAGTTACTGTCACATGTGTCACAGGATCAACCAGCAAGTTTCCATTCCTACTCTCCTGTTTAGAGCATTCATCAAAATCTTTGCTAGCCTTTATTCTCTTAAAAATATAGAGAGGATAGTGAAAACCATGTCACTGCCCTTGATTCTCATCTTCAAAATTATAGCGAAGCTAAGCAGTCTGCTAATTCTTATTTCCCTGTTGTAGCCAAAGCAGGAATTACTGAGGTAATAAGTTTTTGTTTATGCATTACCTTGTATTGTTGAGTACTAGAAATGTCAGTTAAAATCAGGGCAGAGAAATAGATAAGTAAACCACAGTGACAAGGTGGAGTAAAATAAGTACATACTTATTTTGTGTATTGCTATGGAAACACAGAAGGGGTAAGCAATACTGGTTTAAAGCTTTTGAAGATTGAAATTATTGTTTTAAAGGTTATTCTCAGAGACTTCTGGCAATATAATGGATTAGATAACCTGAAAAATTCTGTGAAATGTCTACAAATGGCCGTAACATTCCTTTACATGTTTTCCCTGCAAGCTCAAGGATGTGAGGGATTTCCCCAGGGCAACTGAAGAGAAAAATGAATGGTTATCAAGCTAATGCCAGAGCTGCCCTAAGTAAGGGCCTTTGTTCAAACCACACTCCAGAGCTTTGTGTTGTATTGGATCTTCTCGAGAAAAGGCTGGATTTTTCAGGGCGAGGAAATGGAGCTGAGGATCCCTGTATAGAGCTATAACTCTTAAAGACTTTATCCTCTTAGTGAAAGGGTAGACTGGGGGAAAAAGCCACCCACCAGCAAAGTATAGTGATAAAGGCTTGTCTTTCTTAGCCTTAGATCCAAATAGAAGTCTTCCCTGAAAATTTATACCATAACCCTTTTAAAATACAGGTTTGCTATTTGAATTTGTCCACCTGTGTGGTCTGGGAAACCCAGAGATAAGAAATTAAAATGATCCTGAGCTAGAGGTGCCTCAGGTGGAGAAGAGGAAAATACATGGCCTTTCTGAAGAAATGTGCTATCAGTACAAGCTTCTCAGATTCCTCCAGATTAAAGTTTTCCAGTATTAGCCTGTAACCCAAAATGACAGAACCTAGGAAAAAAACGTCAGTAAGTTGTAGCAAAACAACCAACAAAGGAAAAAAAAAAAAGTCATTGAAATTTAGAAACTTAATGGACAAGTTCAGCAATAGATGTGTTTTGAAGAACGGTTTAGAAAATTAACATATGTAGTACTCGTTTGTTTTCTCTGAGTCTCTTTTCTCTGAGATGAAAAATGCAAAAGAGAAGTTCAAAGATATGGAAAATAGAATGAGATTCAAAATGAATCTAATTGGAGTTACAGAAAGAATAGGGATAGTTCTCAGCTGCTATCAGTTTAAATACATACTGGCTGAGATTTGATACAAGGCATGAATTGTCAGCTTTAGGAAGCACAATGACACTCCAAGGGAGATAGGCAAAAATTCTGCACCTAGGCACATTATCGTGAAATTGCGGAAAATCAAATATAAAGAGAATATCTTAATAGACAGTAGAAAAAAATAGATGATTGGTCATAAAAGAGCCACATTTAACTACTCAGTAGCGATGATGGAAGCCTAAAGACAATCAAATTATAAAATACTGAGTAAAGATAACTGCCAACCTTAAATTTTTACCCAGCTGAACTTTAAGAGTAAAGATGAAATGACTTTTTTGGACAAATAAAAACTGAGTTGGCTACCACCATACATTCTTTTAAAAGATGTACCTAAGAGAGAAGGAAATTGAACTCAGAAGGAAAGACTGAAATGCAAGAGGGAATAATGAGCAGATATATTGGTAGCACGTGGGTAAATCTAAGTAAACTACACTTATTTTATGACCTTGGTACATAGTAAATGCTTGGCTAACAGACATATGATTCACCAGTTTTCCTGAAATAACATGTTTTCTTATTCCATTGTGACAGACAGTGGAATTGACTTCATATTCAGACATTAAGAGAAGCTGGAATCTCAACAGGATTCCTAACATGGTTAGTCTTATTTTTCAAAGTTAACAGATTCAGTGTCCTTAGGAGCTGATTTGGAGTGGCTAGGTTTCTTAAAAATTTATGTTGGCCAGGTGTGTGAGCTCAGGAGTTCGAGTCTAGCCCAGGCAAGATAATGAGGCCCCATCTCTACAAAAAAAATTAAAAATTAGCCAGGCTCTGTGGCCTGTGCCTGTAGTTCCAGCTACTCAGAAGGCTGAGGCAAGAAGAGTGCTTGTGCCCAGGAGTTTGAGGTTACAGTGAATTGTTACCAGACCACTGCAGTCCAGCCTGGGTGACAGAACGGGGGACCCTGTCTAAACAACAGAACAACAAAAAAACAAAGATTTATGTCTACTTGTAGGCTGCTGAGCAAATTTTAATTGAGATATTAACTAACCTTTCCCCCTCCTTACCAAGATCCTAATTGTTTTTGGTTTGATTTATAGTTTGGATCTAGAATTTCCATTCAGAATGTTCTCAGATTTCACATTCATTAAATAGAAGACAGTTCTAAATTTATTATTTGAGAACCTGTGCTAATCTTGGGGGAATCATTATTACAATAAGTAAAATAGAACTCAGTGCTCTTTAAATGGCCAAGAACATCACAAACCAGAAGCTGTTCTTGGTCACTTATGGCCCTGACTTATAAAAAGAAGTATTTGCTAGACCATGTTTTTATTTTTATTTTTTAAACTATTGAATTTCAGGTGGTCTATGAGGAGAGTGTACTTGTAGTAGCATTTTGCTAGATGAGCTGCCAAATCAATAAATGAGTGGTCTGAGCACATTCTTTTTTTGAAAGAGTTTCTTTAAAGTTTTATTATGGACTTTAATATTCCTGATGTAATATTTATTGACTTTCTAGGCATCATTAATTCATTCAACAAATGTTTCTGAGTCCCTGTCAGATTCTACCACACACTAAGGTTGCTGTACTGAACATGACTAAAAAGGTGCCTGTGCTCAGCAAGCTTATCTTCTAGTGGGGATTAAGCAGAAACCAGACAGGTGAACAAGGTTTAAATGTAGGAGAAGTACATACAGAAAATAAAATCAGGTGATAGTGACTTGGAAGGGTCTCTCCGAGGAGGTGACATTCAGACAAAGACAAAGACCTGGGCAGAAGCATCTTCAGTGGAAGGAACAGAGATTCCAAAGGCTGTAAGGTGCTTGTGAGGGAGCTTGGTGTACATTTACATGGTGCTGTAAGTGCCGAGAGGGTATATTAATGTGATGGTTTAATGTGACTAACATATTTTGTGGAAATTAATTTTGATTTTATGATCAATCACACCAGATTGCTATAACTTAACATTTCTATCTCAGGTGTTAGGAGTTACACTAATTTTTACTCTGTTCTGTATTGACCAGTGGAACTCAAACCCATTTTAAAACATTTGGTCTGAGATGTTCATTTATTTGCTGGCTAGTGGTCTGTTCTTTTAGACAGTTTTTTGTGACCCCACTGTAATGTAAAAACATTAAAATATTTGCTAAATTAGTTGAATTATAAATATACATTTTTACATAAGGAGACAAAATATAATGAAAAATAATTATAGTAACTTGGAAGACTCAAGGCAGTATCCAAAACTTCAAATTATGTTATACAGTTTAAGCACTTAGAATTTTCTTTAGAAAATTTTCTTTAGAATAAACCTTATTCCACAAATATGTAATTATTTACAGGATTCCTACATAAATAAGAAACTACTAAGATTACATGAAGGCTGGGTGCAGTGGTTCATGCCTGTAATCCCAGCACTTTGGCAGGCTGAGGCGGGTGGATCACTTGAGCTCTGGAGTTTGAGACCAGCCAGGGCAGCATGGCAAAACCCTGTCTCTACAAAAAAATACAAAAATTAGCCCAGGGTGGTGGTGGTGGTGGTGTGTGCCTATAGTCCCATGTACTCGGGAGGCTGAGGTGGGAGGATTGATTGAACCCAGGAGTTTGAGCCTGCAGTGAGCAGTGTGATCATGCCACTGCACTTCAGCCTGGGTGACAGAGCAAGGCCCTGTTTCAAAAAAAAGTGCAACACGAAAACCACATGTTCTCTTTTGTGTCAAGATATGCATATGATTATACCCTTTTATCAAAATTTAGTAAAAGCATTTCTTAGCTTTTGCTCAAATTACAGATTCTATATGTCTGTCCTAACTTGTCATCCATCCAACTGAAGCGTCTCAAGGTCAGTCAGAATCGTGTCTGTTCCATCTTTCTGACCCCATGGAACAGAGTACAGTGTGCCCTATGCATAGTAATCTCTCAGAATTATTTGTCGAGTGAATGAATGTGTGAACATTTTATGAAATTGTCTTTGAGAGTAGTTACTCACAATCAGTATACTTTAAAAGATTGGCAAAACATTGATGACTTTTTAAAAAGTCATTTTGGCCGGGAGCAGGGGTCCACGCCTGTAATCCCAACACTGGGAAGCGAAGGCGGGAGGATCACTTGAGGCCAAGGGTTCAAAACCAGGCTCGTGAACATAGCCAGATCTCATCACTACAAAAGAAAAATTTTAAAACCAGCCGGATGTGGTTGGCATGTGCCTGTAATTCTAGCTACTGGGGAGACTGAGGCAGGAGGATTGCTTGAGCCCAGGAGTGCAAGGCTGCAGTGAGTTACAGTTGCACCACTGCACCCAGCCTGGGTGAAAGAGTGAGAACCTGTCAGGGGAAAAAAAAAATCATTTTATAAAATTGTTGGAAAATATGCATTTCTGAAGGAGAGGGGCCAGTGTGAAGAACACTCATCTGACTAAGAATCAGAAAATGGGTCTGAGTTTCAGCTTTGGTATTCATTCAGTGTCCTTAAATAAATCATGCAACCTTGCACATCATTTCCTTATTTATACAATGAAAGCATTGGATTGATAATTGCTAACATTTCTCTCTACTCTAAAACTCTGTGATTTTTATCCTCTGCTATTTGCAAGAACCAGAAGAGATAAAGGTTGCCTTTTATGTTAGATTTGATTCCAAATCTAATGATACAGGACAGCGGTGCTTAAGCTATTTTCGTGAAGTGATAAGGAAAAACCCTGGGAAAGGTTCAGTGGTGGTTTGCACAGCTGATTATTTGTTATGATTAATTGTTCCACTTTTATTTCCTTTTGTGGCCTGTAACCTAATTTTTCTCTTAGTATTGGGATTATTTTAATACAAACAAGTGATCTATTTGTAAGAAGGGATCCAGATACTATGGTAAAATGTCTGGATGCTGATGTTCTCTAAGTTAAAGGAGATTCTAAGGAATAGTCTATAATAAAGGAAAAACACATTTTTTTAAGGTTTTAATTTTTCAGAGTGGGAGGAGGTGCTAGGTGCTTTTCTCACATTAAGTATAACATTTGCTTTTATAGTATGTTAGCATATTGTTGAAGTTTTTCCAATAGCGTATTAAAGCTTAGCAAAGAGAATTTTAATAGCCTCCTTTAGCCTCCTAAACAGTCTGAGGCAGGGAAAGATTATTTGAGTAACAACACTGTAGGTGCTCTCTTTTCTCCCTAGTAGCAAAATGAATTCTGGCTACCCTGTACTGTAGGAGTGCTGCTGGCTTGAGGCTCCTGAGATCTGGCATGGCTGTTGTGCTGTCTTGACTTGTTTTCTTTCAAATTCATGTTAGAAAAATGTGGGTGTGTGAGAGAGTGTGTGTGTGTGTGTGTGTGTGTGTATACAAATATTTATATTACCTTGTCTCAGTGCTTTGAGACTGGGCGAGGCGGGGGAAGAGCTGTTGAGTCTTCTAATAAAGTTGATAATGCTTTTTTGACTTGGTTTTCTGTTGCCATCTTTTTTGTCTCTATTATAACATCTGTTATGTAAGTAAGGAGGAGAAATGACAGAAATGCTGGTATACAAATTCAAGATAGGATCTTGGTTTGATTTAGCTAAAATTTACCCTACTTATTGATGCAATTTTTAATAATAGAAAACCATTCATTGTTGCTTGGAATTTTTATCTGCACTTCCCATTTTGAATATTGTTGTTGAACACCAGGTTTACTCTGCAGAGCACCAAGCAAACCTTTAGAAATTTCCGCCATCATTAAACCCTGAACAGACTGATAAGCAGCAAGATTGAATCAGTTTAAAAAAAAAAAACAAAAAACAGCAACAACAAAACTTGCCAACAAAAAAAGTCCAGGACCACATGGATTCACAGCTGAATTCTACCAAACAGTAAAGAAGAATTGGTACCAATTCCAAAAGACTGAGAAAGAGGGAATCCTCCCTAAATCATTCTATGAAGCCAGTATCACTCTGATACCAAAACCAGGAAAGGACATTAGACCAAAAACTCAAGTAATAAATAAATAAATAAAAATGTAAAAGAAAACTACAGACCAGTATCCCTGATGAACATAGATTCAGAAAACCTCAAGAAAACACTAGCTAACTGAATCCAGCGGGACCTAAAAAAGACAATCCACCATGATCAAGTAGGTCTCATCCCAGGGATCCAGGGATGATTTAACATACACAAGTCAATAAGTGTGATACATCACATAAACAGAATTAAAAACAAAAACCATATGACCATCTCAGTAGACAAAGAAAAAGCATTTGATAAAATCCAGCATTGCTTTATGATAAAAACCCTCAACAAACTAGGTGTAGAAGGGACTTTTACCTTAAATTAGTAAAACCATATCTGACAAACCCATAGCCAACATCATACTGAAAGGGAAAAAGTTGAAAACATTCCCCCTGAGAACTGGAACAAGACAGCAATGCCCATTTTTACCCCTTCTATTTAACATAGTCCTGGAAGTCCTAGCCAGAGCAGTCAGACAAGAGAAAGAAATAAACGGCGTCCAAATTGGAAAAGAGGAAGTAGACTATCATGATTATATGCCTAGAAAACCCTGAAGACTCTTAGATTCAAGAAACAAATTCAGTAAAGTCTCAGGTTACAAAATCAATGTTTACAAATCCGTAGCACTGCTGTACACCAATGACCAAGCCAAGAATCAAATCAAGAATTCAATCCCCTTTACAACAGTTGCAATAAAATATAAAATACCTAGGAATATACTTACTCAAAGGAGGTGAAAGATCTCTATAAGGAGAACTACAAAACACTGTTGAAAGAAGTCACGGATGACACAGACAAATAGAAACACAACCCATGCTCATGGATTGGAAGAATCGATATTGTGCCAGTCTACAGATTCAATTCAGTCGCTATCAAACTACCAACATCATTTTTTTTTACAGAATTAGAAAAAAATCCTAAAATTCATATGGAACCAAAAAAGAGCTCAGATAGCCAAAGGTAATTGTAAGCAAAAAGAACAAATCTGGAGGCATCACATTACTGGATTTCCAGTTATACTACAAGGCTGTAGTTACCAAAGCAACATGGTACTGGTATAGAAGTTGGCATGTAGACAATGGAACAGGACAGAGAACTCAGAAATAAAGCCAAATCTTTACAACCAACCTGATCTTCAATAAAGCATACAAAAAAGTAACTTAGGAAGGAAAGGATACCCTATTTAATAAATGGTGCTGGGAAAACTGGCTAGCCACATGAAGAAGTATGAAACTGGATTCCTATCTGTCACCTTATACAAAAGTCAACTCAAGATGGATCAAAGACTTAAATCTAAGACCCAAAACTGGAAATAGAAGATAACCTTGGAAAACCTCTTCTGATATTGGCCTAGGCAAAGAATTCATTACTACGGTGGCTCACGCCTGTAATCCCAGCACTTTGGGAGGCCGAGGTGGGTGGATCACGAGGTCAGGAGATCAAGACCATCCTGGCTAACAAGGTGAAACCCTGTCTCTACTAAAAGTCCAAAAAAAAAAAAAAATTAGCCAGGCGTGGTGGCAGGTGCCTGTAGTCCCAGCTACTCGGGAGGCTGAGGCAGGAGGATGGCGTGAACCCAGGAGGTGGAGCTTGCAGTGAGCTGACATCATGCCACTGCACTCCAGCCTGGGCGACAGAGTGAGAATCTGTCTCAAAAAAAAAAAAAAAAAAGAATTCATGACTAAAACCCCAGAGGCAAATGCAACAAAAAACATAAATAAATGGGACCTGATGGAATCAAAAAGCTTCTGCACAGCAAAAAAAATAATCATCCCAGTACACAAACAACCCACAAAATGGGAGAAAATATTTGCAAACTATACATCTGACAAAGGACTAGTATCCACAATCTATAAGGAACTCAAACAAGCAGGAAAAAAACACAAATAATTCCATCAAAAAGTGAGCAAATGACAGGAGTAGACATTTTGCAAAAGAAGATATACAAGTGGTCGACAAACATGAAGAAGTGCTTGGAATCATAAATCATCAGGGAAATGCAAATTAAAACCACAATGAGATACCACTTTATTACTATAAGAATGGCCAGATCTGGTGAAAGGGGAATGCTTATACACTGCTGGTGGTAATGTAAATTAGTACAAGCTCTATGAAAAATAGTGTGAAGACTCCTTAAAGAACTAACAGTAGAAGGCTGTGCAAGGTGCTCACACCTGTAATCCCAGCACTTTGGGAGGCTGAGGCAGGCAGATCACTTGAGGTCAGGAGTTTGAGACCACCCTTGCCAACATGGTGAAACCCCATCTCTACTAAAAATACAAAAATTAGCCGGGTGTGGTAGAGGGTGCCTAATCCCAGCTACTCGGGAGGCTGAGGCCTTGAACCTGGGAGGCGGAGGTTGCAGTGAGCCTAGATCACACCACTGCACTCCAGCCTGGGTGACAGAGCAAGACTCCATCTCAAAAAAAAAAAAAAAAAAAAAAACAGTAGAAATACCATTCTGTCCAACACTCCCCCTACAGGGTATCTACCCAAAGGAAAAGAAATCACTATATGAAAAAGACACTTATACACTTATACACATGTATGTTTATTGCAGCCCAATTCACAGTTGTAGAGGTATGGAACCAATCTGACTGCCCATTGACTAATGTGTGAATAAAGAAAATGTGATATGTATTCACCGTGGAATACTACTTAGCCATAAAAAGGAACAAAATAATGTCTTTTGCAGCAACCTGGTTGGAGCTGGAGGCCATTATTCTAAGTGAAGTAACTCAGGAATGGAAAACTAAATACCGTATGTTCTCACTTATAAGTGGGAGCTAAGCTATGAATATGCAAGTGTATACAGTGATATAATAGACAAGTGGCAAGAGAGTGCCGGATGAGAAACTACGTAATGGTTACAACATACACTATTCAGATGACAGGTGCATTAAAATCTCAGAATTCACCACTATATAATTCATCCATGTAACCAAAAACCACTTGTACCCCCAAAGCTACTGAAAATTTAAAAGAAATTTTAGCGTTATTTTTGTGGAGCCATGAACATGATTCCAAGGCTAAATTGTAATAAAAGATTTATCTTAATGTCCTACTAAATTGGTTGCTTGGTGTTATAACCAGTGTAAAGTGAATGGGCCATAGAAGGCACTCTTCTATACCGGGGAGAATAGGGAACCTCTTAAGGTTCATTGCAGATTTTTTGTTGTAATTGCAGGATGAGTGACTTTGAACATGAAAAAAAGTAAGAGTCTATGAATAGATGTGTTATGGAGCTGCTGTTTTTAATTCAGAAAGGGAGGGTGTATAGTAACTGCTATAATATTTAAAAATCTTTAAAATTTTTATTTCATCTAAAAAGCATTACAAGTAGAAAACTTTCTTTTTTTAGTTTCTGTACAGTTAAGTCGTGAGTTGGACAAAGAATTTACCCTACTGACAGAAATAGATTATTGGTGGAGACTTAGAGTAGTAAGGGCAGCATTTTGGGGTTCATCCATTGATCCTTTTGCATTCAGGTAAAACGAGAGCTAAACTCAGGCCAAATGGAGAGATGGTCAGAATGAATCCAGTTTTATGTTACTTCTAAGCAGCCTGAGCTTTGTATTTGAAAAATCTTCATTCATATTTGTCTATTTCATCTTCATCACAGAACTTAGAACTTTCTCATATTGTAACACGTCTTTATATTTAATATCAATATTGTAATTCCTGCCAAAGTGGTTCTTTCTTGTTTTTAATCTTCATCATTTTCTTTGTTGGACCTATTTTTAGGACTCTGGTTCATCTTAGCTCTTCGTTATCTGAAGCAGAAAAACTTCTTTTGAGTGGTTCTTTGTAATAAAATAATAAAAACTGATTGCACAGCATTACACTCCATTATTTACACAGATTTGGGTAATAAAGGAAAAATGTTTGGTCAGATTCTGGGGACCTAACCAAATATATTAGGAAAGTAAAGAATTCAGCTAAAATTATTTTAATAAAAATAAATTTACAAAAACTTGGTGTCCATTAAAAAGATTGAAACAAGAAATAGAAATGTATATGGTAAATATTAATATTTAGTATGAAACTACAAGTCCTTTTTCCTGTATTCATATATATGTCCATAGGTATATGTAAAAGTGGGATCATGCCTGTAACCATCCAGCATATTTCCAATTATATGCAAAGCACTGTAGTGTGAAATACGGGGACTGTTTGCACTTTAAAAACTTGTATCATGAAGGCTGATTTTTAAAAGTATAGGCTGGAAATGGTACAAATATGCTATCTATGTTTATATGCTGTATGTGGCGACTGCTTTTTTAAAAATTATAGGCCAGAAATGGTGGTGCAAATATACTTATATAACTAAGATGACTAAGTTGATGTGCAAGACAGGAAAGAATGGTTGAAATTAAAAACCATAATTTAATACTGATTTTGCACTAATAACCAGATCAAATTTTGGAAATTCCAACTTGTTCATAGTGTGCATATAGAACAGGAGTTTTGCAGAGTTTTGGCAGAGTATGTGGCAGCTACGTCTTCGCAGAATACTAAAATAATCCTTAGTAAACTCTGGTAACTCTAATTTTAACTTATGAACACCAAATTAATAACTCTTAATAATTTAATGTATTTGTTATTGGTAATTTGCTTTCAGCTTCAGGCAGTTGGAACTGGCTGAAATACAAAGGAGTTTGTGTGGCTAATGTGATTGAGAAACCAGAAGCTTCAAGGACAATAGGACAGGACTGTGTTTGGACTCTGATCTTCTGTGTTTTGCTTTACCCTCAAGGTTGCAAAATAACTGCCAGCAGCGGCCAGGGAAGTATGCTTCCTTGTTAATAATGTCTGGAGAAAAGAGAGTGGTCTCAGTATTCTCTATTAAAAGTAAGACTATATCAGAAAGGTTCAGGAGCTCTGTCCTTAATTTCACTGGCCAGAATTGAGTAAAAATTTGAAATACAGTTCACTTCTGAGCAAGCCATTAGCTGGCAGGATGGGATTAATCATTGAGGGCTTTTCCTTGTCTTTGTTGTTACTCAGCTAGAGAGAGTTGGAATGGCAACTACCATGTGCTACTACTATGTAAGCCCTTAGTCAAATATCCCAACCAACAGAAGCAACAATTTTGAATCAGCTCTATCCCACTAGTGGCAGGAAGAAAATACTTTGGCAATCACTGGTGTAATGAGAAGTGGGCTGAGGATGGACCCTAAGGAACACTAATGTTTAACCAGTAGAGCAAGAGGCCAGGCGTGGTGGCTCACGCCTGTAATCCCAACACTTTGGGATCACTTGAGGTCACGAGTTCGAGACCAGCCTGACCAATGTGGTGAAACCCCGTCTCTACTAAAAAAAATACCAAATTATCTGGGCGTGGTGGCACAAGCCTGGAATCCCAACTACTTGGGAGGCTGAGGCAGGAGAATTGCTTGAACCTGGGAGGCGGAGGTTGCAATGAGCTGAGATTGCACCATTGCACTCCAGCCTGGGCAACAAGAGCGAAACTCCATCTCAAAAAAAAAAACCAACAACAACAAAAACACAAATAGAGCAAGAACGAGGAGCCTGTGAATCAATTTCCTGTTTTATTCCATATTGCTCCTTTGATACGGAATAAGACAATAATGATGAATCCAGGATTTTTTTTCTTTTGCACTTCTTTTTCCAAAAGACTAGCGTAAATGCTGGAAACACATTGAAGTTAGAAATAGAGACTTGAATTTCTTCTTTAACCAAAAATGTTCCTTGAACATTTAAGTAAAAATGTATCTATGATACAAGCATTCTCTAATTTAAAATAATAGCAAGCAGAAGAAAACAAGTTAAATGTAAATTTTTTTCTGTTTCCTGCCCTGTATGTAAAGTCAAGAATCTGACCTTTGAGTAAATTTCATCATATTTCTTATCGTAAAATAGATTACAAAATAAATCCTGGGAATAAGTAAACAAACACTTCCCTTTGAATTTCCTGGGGTGGTTTGTATTTTGTTTTTTTAAATTGTGGCTGGTCTTGAGATTCATTCAAAATATAACTTTAAAAGTCCATGTTTTGGGGGCGTAATACTGATGGCATTTAATAATTTATTTTTAATTATCAGCATCAAAAAACTATTCAAATTTGCTTGAATTCATCAATTTTAATAGCATATGGCATGTTCGATTTACCCAGTGGCTTTTCTTCATTAAATCTGTGTGTCTGTGGTCACTTTAATGTCACTAGCTTAGCAGTTTCTTTGAAGTGCTGCCCATTAGAATTATGGAAAGAAGGCCGGATGCGGTGGCTCATGCCTGTAATCCCAGCACTTTGGGAAACTGAGGCGGGCAGATCACCTGAGGTCGGGAGTTTGAGACCGGCCTGACCTACATGGAGAAACCCTGTCTCTACTAAAAATACAAAATTAGCCGGGTGTGGTGGCGGGTGCTTGTAATCCCAGCTTCTCGGGAGGCTGAGGCAGGAGAATCACTTGAACCCGGGAGGCAGAGGTTGCGGTGAGCCAAGATCCTGCCATTGCACTCCAGCCTGGGCAACAAGAGCAAAACGCCATCTCAAAAAAAAAAAAAAAAAAAAAAATTATGGAAAGACAAGAAATATGGAAGGAGTTGTGATTGGATATACTGAGGTTAAAGGATAAAATGAAAGGTGTATCTTGTAGTATATGAAGGCAGTATGGTTAGATACTAAGCAAGAACTGCATCCTTGTATGTTTTTTTAAAAAAACTTACAAGTAGTAAGTGTTGTTAAAATTTATGACTCAACCTTCATACTCGTCTTTACATATTTAATATGTTGAAAAAAATATTCTCTTAAAAGGAATAAATGATTAGGTTTGCTGCCCTGTGTGAGAAGACATCAGTGATTGGAGATTGACTGTGATTAGTAATACATTATGAATGGTAGTGGATTGAATGTTCTATGTGCACGGACCCTTGAGTGATTGTAAACAAACAGTTGATTTTCCCTTGGTGCTTTGCCTGTGTAGGAATGATAGACGCACTGACCTACTGTTTATCTCTGCATGTCTTTTAGACAGTGAGATATTAGCCAACAGACTCAATTCAGGAGACCAGAGTTTTTTTGCATTTTATTTTGCTACTGTTCCTCACCTAGTTCCTCACCTAGTTCCAAAGAGTGGGATAAAGCATTGCATTTTCTATTTCATATTTGTCTCCTCTGAAGTTTGACACTAAGTCAGTGGTTCAGAGTCTTCTAGGGGTTTTGTTAAAACCCGGATTATTGGGCCCCTCCACCTCCAGAGGTACTGATTTAGTAGATGTGGGGTAGGGGCCAAAAAAGTGCATTTCTAATCAGTTTCCAGGTGATGCTGATGATACTTTTCTGGGTACTGCCCTTTAAGAATAGCTACTGAGCACTGTTCACAATAGCAAAGCCATGGTATCAACCAAGGTGCCCATTAATGATGAATAAAGAAAGTGTGGTACACAGATACTATGGAATACTACACAACCATAAAAAAGAACAAAACCATGTCCTTTGCAGCAACATGGATACAGCTGGAGGCTATTACCCTAAGTGAGTTATTGCAGAAACAGAAACCAAAATACCACATTTTCTTACTTGTAAGTGGGAGCTAAACATGGGGTAGGTACCACATGGATATGAAGATGGGAACAGCAGACACTGGGGACTCCAAAAGGGTCAGGAGGAAGGGGAGCAAGGGTTAAAAAATTACAGATCAGGTACTGTATTCACTGTTTGGGTTATCGGTTCAATAGAAGCCAAAACCTCAGTATCACGCAATATATCAAGGTAGCAAACCTGCACGTGTACCCTCTGAATCTAAAATAAATAAAAATTTACAAAAAGAATTGCCATTGTGAAAACTCTTATTTTTTATTTATTTTTATTTTTTTGAGATGGAATCTTGCTCTGTTGCCAGGCCAGAGTGCAGTGGCGTGATCTCAGCTCACTACAACCTCCACCTCCCGAGTTCAAGCTATTCTCCTGCCTCGGCCTCCCAAGTAGCAGGGATTACAGGTGCACGCCACCATGCCCACCTAATTTTTGTATTTTTAGTGGAGACAAGGTTTCATCATGTTGGCCAGGATGGTCTCGATCTCGACCTCGTGATCCGTCCACCTCGGCCTCCCAAAGTGCTGGGATTACAGGCATGAGCCACCCTGCCTGGCCCCTTATTTTTATTTTTTATTTTTTTGGAGGTAGAGTCTAGCTCTGTTGCCCAGGCTGGAGTGCAGTGGCATGATCTCGGCTCACTGCAACCTCCAACTCCCTGGTTCAGGCAGTTCTCCTACCTCAGCCTCCTGAGTAGCTGGGATTACAGGTGCATGCCACCACACCCGGCTAATCATTGTATTTTAGTAGAGGTTTCACCATGTTGGCCAGGCTGGTCTCGAACTCCTGACCTCAGGTGGTCCGCCTGCCTCGGCCTCCCAAAGTGCTGAGATTACAGGTGTGACCCACCGTGCCCGGCCATAAAAACTCTTAATTTTAATGAAACCAAGGAACTGTAATATTAAATTTATTTAAGGAAGAGATGCATAGTATTTACTACTGTTTAGATTAAACTTTATATTGGTTCTCTCTCTCTCTGAATGTTACTTATTACATTAGGTGACCCACAGGGAATATTCACTTAAAATTTTGTATTTCTTTAGTCAAAGAATGGTTATCACTTGGTGATTGGCATTTTGTAACTTTTCACAGACACATTAGTTATTGCTGTTGGGCTGAAAGCCACTTTTGTACTAGCAGAAAATACCTTGCTTTATTTTGTTTAACATTTGAAGCAAAGATAGAGTTTTAAAAAAATTGTTCTTAACTGAGATAACAATTATTATTTCACCAAATGAGTATTGAAACTTCTAAAAGCAATCTGAAGCCAGTACAACCTCTTTGCCATTGCCAGCTGTGCATGTTGCTATGGAAACTCAGTAGGGACTAGCAGGATTACTGTTGTGAGGACCACACCTGGTTTATTTGCATCCAGTTTAAGTTAGGGAACATTTCAAAAGAATAAAAGGTCTCAAGATGTGCCAGTGGACAGCAAGAAAGAGCTTGTTAGTTTGTAACCATCATATTGGAAGGGTGGGTAGGTTTTTCTTATTCCTTACAGTTCCTGGTTGGGAGGGTTTGGTGGACGTGTTAAAAATTTGTTTTGTGTATTCATTTCTCTCAATTTTTTGCTATTCCTTACGGTATTTTTTGGTTTTGTGTGCTTTTTGTTTTAGGTATTTCTTCTTGTAATTTAAATGTTTTTTTTTCATTCTCTTAAAGAACTTAAAGTATGGACAGATCAAAAATTTTTAAGAGGAAAGAATTTAATTTCTTTTCATTTGTATTATGTAATAAAATGTCTTAATAAGGATTTGACCACTGTTAGCTATGGTAAAATTTTATGTTGATCTCTGATTTTAAGTAGTATGAGCCACTATGCTCCCCTTCACTCCCAAAAACAACTCCTTCCCCCCACCCCCAACCCCACCGCCACCCCCAACCCCACCGCCACCCCCACGCCTGGGACGGAGTCTTGCTCTGTCACCCAGGCAGACTGAAGGGCAGTGGCATGATCTCAGCTGTCTGCAAACTCCGCCTCCTGGGTTCAAGCGATTCTCTTGCCTCAGCCTCCTGAGTAGCTGGGATTACAGGCACACGCCACCACACCTAGCTAATTTTTTTTTCTTTTTGTTTGAGACAGAGTCTCACTCTGTCACCACATTAGAGTGCAGTGGCGGGATTTCTGCCCACTGTTGAGTCTCTGCTCTGACACCCTGCTTCAAGCGATTCTTCTGCCTTAGCCTTCTGAGTAGCTGGGATTACAGGCATGCACCACCACGCCTGGCCAATCTTTGTGTCTTTAGTAGAGACGGGGTTTCACCATGTTGGCTAGGATGGTCTCGATCTCCTGACCATGTGATCCGCCCGTCTTGGCCTCCCAAAGTGCTGGGATTACAGGCGTGAGCCACCATGCCTGGCCAACAACTCCTTTTTAAGAAGACACTTTGAACTGCATTTGATTTTGTTTGTACCATTGCATCTCAGCTGTTAGTTCAGATTCATGAAATAGGAACATCACTGAATGTATAGAAAAAAGTTATGTGGGCCAGTTATATGAGCACTGAATATGGATATATACAATTTACATAGTTTTCATTAATTAGTTATACTACTCAGTCAGTTACACTGACTTATACCAGTTATACTAATTATGTTAAATAAAAAATAGCCATAATAGTACAAGTATATGGTAAATAAGAGTCATAGTGTGTACCATTTCTTCTTTATTGATTTAGATTGTTTGAATTCTGTCGATCAGGATTCTGAGGCCTCATGACAAAGAGGGGGATGGTCAACGAGTGAGTGAATTTTCACACCTGTGTACACCAAGTTTTGGTCTTTCTCATTTTCTAAATACAAAATATAATCTTATATCTTTTTTCAGAATACTTTACATCCATAGCAACCTGTATGGATCTATTGCTATCTATATCATCTATCTATGTATATATATAAAGCCAGTAGATACTTGTATTGTATATTAAGGGGAGGTTAATGTCAAATTTGGAGATCAGGTTTTTTTGTGTGTGTGTTAGTGAAATGCACCCTTAAAAAAAACCTGAGTAGATGTTTTATCCAGCTTCATGAAAGAATAGCACCATACGACATATGTTCAAAGAACTTTCTGATTTATCTCCATGTTCCTTTAGTAAGGGCAGGTACTAGTTATTTCTGCTTTGCAGGTGAGGAAATAGGCACGAAAGGTGCCTGCCTAAGGCAGCTAATCTAAATGTGCCCCGATGGATAGTCCAGTGTCCCCCACTGTGTGTAATTGTTCTCTCTTTAAGTGTTAGGTTATTTTATACAGCTTACTCAGTTTTGCCTTTTTCTCTTTTTGTGTTCATAGACTGGAAAAGTAAGAAGAGCTTTCCTGCCTTTTTAATTACCAAACTACTCTCAGTTTTCAGTGAATCAGTTCAAAGAAAGAATGCAGTCTTTCTATACCTGGTAAATATTTTCTGCTAAATAAAGCTATTAATTTAGTAGCATCTGATAAATCCAGGTGTTATGATGATTGCCTTTAATTTTGTGGAATGACTATTAAAATGACTTGTCAAATATATATATTTTTATTTTTCACTCTGAAATTTGTTTGATATTTATTGATATGAAGGAGTGATGCTTGGGATGCCTGTGACCCAGCCAGCAATGGAGAATAGTTTAGGATTGGCCCTAGTTCTTAGACACTGGTCTGTTTTGAAAAAGTTGTGAAATCAGTGGAAATGGGGTATATAAATAGATTTTTCATATCATCTTTATTCTGTGACAGTGTATCATTAGCATTAATCCCTGTATGGTAGTTGAATAGAAGCACTTTGTAAATAATAGTTTTATAAAATTAATGTAGTAATGAGAATATATAATCTACATTTTACCATTTTACAAATTACCTACGTGAAGATTAAAGAAGTAACTTGCGAAAGAAGTTCAGCTCGCTAGTGTAGAACTGAGATAGACTCCAGTTCAGAATCTACATCTGACTCCTAGACTAGTGCCTTTTTCATATTTTTGTTTTTAAGTACTTTAAGTGTAAATGTACATGCCTAAGAGAATAAACAAACCATAGTGATGTTTCACATGGATTTTTCTTTTGGTATTACAGTGTTACTATTAACAATATTAACAGCCATTAATTAACTGGTATATGCCTTTGAAACTTTCATATGTATTATTTTATTTAAGCCTACAAAGAACTCTTGAGAGTATTGTCCGTTTTACAGATGAAAAAGCTAAGGCTCAGAAAGGCAGTCATATAGCTCAATATGCTAGAACTGGAGTTTAAACCTAGTTCTGTGTTATTTCAAAGCACGTTACTAAACTGTTTAGCCTGCTTATTTTTTAAATTAAAATTTGTGTGATCACAAATTCAACCCATCTCATGTTAACTAACACTGATTATGGAGTCATTTCCTCTCTTAATTGACCTATACAAAAATCTCAACATTTTAGAGAGAGATGAGGTAGTGTTGAGAAACCATATATTCCTCTGTAATGATTTTAACAAAGGGAATCATACAATTTTTATAATGTAATTCAAAGATATGAATCTTATCCCACTTTAAAAATGTTATGAAATATTTGTATATCATAAACTATGTTGAAGTTCAAGTAAACGAATTTGGACAAGTCCAAAGGGATATTTTGTGTGACTGAACATTCATCTCATGTTTTCACTTTTTATGGTTGATAAGCAATAATTTATTTTTGCAAGACATTTTAAAAACACTTTTCAAAATTAGCTGACACCTTTAATGAAAAAAAATTGATGTTATAGAAGAGTATTATTCAGAAATTAATATAACATTTCACATCTGACTGGCCTGAGGGTAAATAAAGGCTTATTATCATGAATGAAACTGTAGTGATGAAAAGTATAGAGAAAATTTCTTCTTAGTAAAATAGCCAGAATGTCTTGAGTTTGCCAAAACCAGGAGAATCTTTGCTTTAAAACCTGTCCTCATTCCCTGAGGTTCACCTTTCCTCAAGAATCTTTCATTAAGTTACTACCGCCACCTGGCTGGCCCAAAGAGGGTGGGGACACAGAGAATGTAGGCTATATATATATATATATATATATTTTTTTTTTTTTAAACGGGATCTCTCTCTGTTGCCCAGGCTGGAGTGCAGTGGTGAGATCTCCACTCACTGCAGCCTCCGCCTCCCAGGCTCACGTGATCCTCCCACCTCAGCCTCCTGAGTAGCTGGTATTACAGGCATACACCACCATGCCTAGCTAATTTGTTTGTTTGTTTGTTTGTTTTATAGAGACGGGTTTGTGCCACGTTGCCCAGGCTGGTCTCAAACTCCTGAGCTCAGGCAGTCTGTCCACCTCGGCCTCTCAAAGTGCAGGGATTACAGGCATGCACCACTCCCCCCAGCTGAATGTGATATTTAAAATATCTCTTTTAATAGCTTATGTCATGTAACAGTTTATTCCTGGTAAGGTGTGGAGATCTTATAGCAAATAATTTTTACTTACATGCATTTTAACCTATGCTATTCAAAATGAGAAATAAGGTGCATTTGATTGCCTAGTGCCTTTCTGTTTTGGGCAGTCATATTTAGGGCTTTATACAAGGTGAGAAGCATTGACAGATAGTACTTTGATATTACTTTTTAGTAAAACTCTTTCATCTAAAGCTTGTAAAGATGATGTGAAATTTATTGAGATTATCTGTCATTATGGAAAGATTACAAAATTGATTACCCTAAGAACACTTCTACCACTCATCCTGTGAGTAGAAGGGCAGAAGGGTGGGGCAGGGCTGGAGCAACTAACAGTTCCTGGAATTCCTACTCTGTTGGGCGTATGCTAGACATGCTCACATGTATTCTTTTATTTTTAGTATACATAGAAGTGTAGAAGTATAGGAAGTAGGGCAAAAAGAAGAAAAGCGTTGTGCATGGAATTATTCCCTCCTTTTTTGTTTGAACGGTCAACTTGTTAACCCTCCACATTCTTTCTTCATCTGCTTTTGGCAGCACCAGATACAGTTGATTGTTTCCAGTCTCTGAATCATAACTGCCTGGGATTGCTGTATAGTGTTCACCTGGCCAGAGGTGCTTCTTTCTTAAGTTTTCAGAAGACAACATTTATACTTCTTAAAAAATGTTATTTGAGGATTAAAACATGAGGACAAAAAGAAGAAAAAGAAAACCTCTAGTACTTCAGACGTGTTGAGATAGTCCTAACACTATTAAGACTTTATTCTTAACTGTGTACAGTAAAGATGATTTTCTGGCCTGTGGATTGAAAGTCAGTTAAAAAGCATGGAAATACTCAAAAGCATCACTTAAATTTTTTTCTTGTACTAGGAGAAAATGTTTGACAGTTGTATTTATTAAATATTTATCAAGATATAATACCGTTATTTTTCTAATTCCTGATTAGTTTCAAAACATATTATCTTAATTTTAAGGATAACCTTGGGAGACAGCGTAATTATTCTCATTTTTCAAATGAGAAAATTAAGGTTCAGATGTTAGATTAGGTTTTTAGTAATGCCATAACAGGGTACTACAAACAACAGAAATTTATTGTCTCTCAGTTCTGGAGGCTAGAAGTCTAGAATAAGGTATTAGTAGGTTTGGTTCTTTCTGAGGGTTGTGAAGCAGAATCTGTTCCATCCCTCTCTTGTCTTCATTTGTTCTATGTCTGTCTCTGTTCAAATTTCCCCTTTATATAAGGACAGTAGTCATACTGGATTAGGGCCAATCCTACTGACCAGACCTTAATATTTGCAAAGGCCTATTTCTCACTAAAGTCGTATTTACAGGTACAAAGGGTGTAGACTTTAACGTCTTTTGGGGGAAGACACAGTTCAATCCATAACAATATAAGTCCTTTCCTCTCTTAAATAGTGTCTCATAAGTAGGAAAGTTCGACATAGCACGTTGTAGTGCCACTAAAATGATAGTTTTAAAAGAACATGACAATATATTTATAATACCACATTTAAATTTCATTTTCTAATATGTCTGGGGAGATTTTATTTTAAATTAACCAAGTTTCTAAAATATTAATAGAATTTTGGGTTGTAATGGTTTTCAAACCTTTTCTTCAAATAATAAGTGATGACACAAACTATGTAAAGTTATTCAAAACCCAGTGCTTAGATCTGGCTTTAAATCTGAACTTCCATTAATAAAATTAGACCTTTAAAATGTGGACTCCTCCACAATATCTTGAAATGTCCATCAGAATACTGTTTAAATTGTTGCAAGAGCAATCTGACAGTGGAATATCTGTACATTTCATATTTATGTAAAAATTGTGGTTTTACCAGTGTTAATACACATCTTGTGATTAGGGATTTCTGAGTGTTGGAGAGGTGAAAGCTACACTAGGATAACCAAAAAAAAACTAGTGATTTGTTCATCTGCTACCTTTTTCTTTCTTGCTGTTTTTTTTAAATTTCAAAATAATTTCAGAAGTACAGAAAAAATGAAAGAACAGTGCAAATAACTCATCCCTGGAACCTTTTGAGAGTAAGTTACTGACTTGATGCTCTGTCACCCCCAAATACTTTAGTGTTCCTACAAGTAAAGACATTCTTCTTCATAGCAACAATACAAACATAAAACTCAGGAAATTAACACTGACAGATTACTATTGACTAATCTGTAGACCCTGTTCACATTTTGCCACTTGTCCCCAAAATGTCCCTTACACCAAAATAATCCAGTCCAAGACTGTGCATTGGATTTAGTTGTCATATCTCTTTACTGTTGTTCAATCTGGAATGGTTCCGTAAGTCTTTTTGATTTCTAGGGTCATGGCACTTTAGAAGAATACATTTTGTGGAGTGTTTTTGAATTTAGGTTTACCTGATGGTTCCGCATGTTTAGATTCAAGCCATGCTATGCATGTTTGGCAGGAGGGTCACAGAGTGATGCTGTATTCTTATTGCATCCTTTCAGGTGGCGCAAAATTTTTATTTGTTTGTTTCTTTTTTTTTTTGACAGAGTCTTTCTCTGTCATCCAGGCTGGAGTGCAGTGACGTGATCTCGGCTCACTGCAGCCTCTGCCACCCAGGTTCAAGCAATTCTGTCTCAGCCTTCCGAGTAGCTGGAACTACAGGTGCACACCACCATGCCCGGCTGATTTTTCTATTTTTAATAGAGATGGGGTTTCACTATATTGGTGATGCTAGTCTCGAACTCCCAACCTCAGGTGATCCGCCTGCCTTGACCTCCCAAAGTGCTGGGATTACTGGCCTGAGCCACCGCACCTGGCCTGTTTTCTGACTGATTGCGTTACCTTTGATCACTTAAGGTGATGTTTGTCAGTCTTCTCTTCTGTAAAGTTGTGCTTCTCTTTGTAATTAATAATTATTTTATGGGGAAACTGTAAATTTTCATCACCAAGTTTTCATTTACTAGATTTAATAGTGGTTCTCCCTCCCTTCCTCCCTCTCTCCATCCCTTCCTTCCTCCCAGATCTCACTCTGTCACCCAAGCTGGAGTACAGTGGCATAATCATAGCTCACTGAAGCTTCAAACTCCTGGGCTTAAGAGATACTCCCACCTCAGCTTCTTGAACAGCTGAGACTACAGGTGCATGCCACCGCACCTGGCTGACTTTTAAATTTTTTGTAGAGACAGGATCTCACTCTGTTGTTCAGGCTGATCTCAAACTCCTACACTGAAGTAATCTGTCTGCCTAGGCCTCCTAAAGTGCTGGGATTACAGGCATGAACCACCGTACCTGGCCTTTTGTTATTTTTTAACTGAACTAATTACTGTGATGGTTTTCAAATATTGATTTCCTAATTATATTGTTCTACATTATTTGGCATTCTACTATAAGGAAAAGCTTTCTCTTCTCTATATTTATTTGTATCTGTATGGACTCCTGAATTCCTTTAAGTAATAGTTATAATTCACTCATTTTTTTCCTTGTCCAGATTGTCTAAAATTTGGCTAATGGAAATCCTTTCAAACTGGTCTTGTATCTTTTTCACATATTCCCATAGTTTTTAAAAGTACTTCCACTAATAGTTTTTTTTGTTGTTTTTGTTTTTGTTTTGAGAATCCCTGTTTTATTAATGGTAGAAAGTAGCGTTTAGAAATCAAGATGTGGGTGCCAAGTATGCTTATTGCTGTAGGGGTATTATTGCCCCCAGGCACTCCATGGACAGAACTAGAGAATAGAATATATGTATATGTGTGTGTATTTTACTTAAAGCTGTGTTTATTTCTGCATTTATATATTTTGAAAACCATTGACTTTATACTAAAACCTCTAATTCCAATTTGGTATTATAGAGTTGATTCTAGTTTTTTCTCTCTTTAAGGTTTTAGTTCCTTTCCCCAACAGTGGTACACTTAACTCTCATTAACCTTAAAATACTTACTACAGTTTCTCTCTCCATATAACAATTCTCCTCGTTGCTGCTCCCTGCTCACTTTCCTAAGCTTGGATGCCTGCCTTACTCAGCCCCATCTAATGACTTTTGGACTGAATTATGAAAAAAAGTTCATTTTTTAAATGACAAATATTAAATTGGACAAATTCGCTTCTACTACACCACCTTTGGTTAATTTGCTTCCTCTATTCTTATTTATTTTTAATTTGGAACCCTATTAGTTCCATGTTGATGGAAATTCTTTGAGTTTTTTTTAATTAAGCTTAATTAGGCATTTTATATTATCTTAATCTTACTCTTAGGAGCTGTTACATTTAAGGTGTTAAAGATAATTAGCTGGCTAACTAGAGATGCTCTGAACATTGATTATTTTTAATTTCAAGGCATATAATCAGTTTAAAATGAATTGCTTTCATTATATGAAAACATTCCATCATTTATGAAGAACAATAAGGACTTTTTAATGTTTTTAAGTCAATTCTGGTCTCATTTGCCTCAGCTCTAAATTCTTTTCATAGAACGTTATTTATGAACAAGTAATGCCAGAAAATAAGATGAATTCCAAAAAACTCAAGGAGTTACTATATGTATGAAGATGATTTATGTGCAGATTTTTTCTTACTAGAATGGTCTAGGGATATTGATTAACTTTAGAATTTGTTAGCAAAATATAAATAGCAAATATAAAAAGAATATTTAACTTCTAAACTGTTAGAGAGGGGAAGAAAGAGGAATGAAGAAATTACATTTGATATTAAAAACCAGGAAAGAAGGGGAAGGGAGATCCACAACAAAGAACAGCTAAAGTAAATAAAAACTATAAAATGACACGATGGGAAAAGGCCAAATATATCAGTAATCACAAAGGAAGTAGTAAATGGGTTAAACAAACTTCTACTCAGATTGGATTTTTAAAAAATGAAATGAAAATCCTGTCTATTTCTTTTCATAAGTGACACACCTAAAACCAAATGACACAGAAAAGATGATTAATGAATCTATGGAGCTATGCCAGTCAAATAGTATAAAAACAAAAGAGCTGTTATACAGTAAATTCTGAGGCCAAAAAAGGGAGGGAGGTAGATAAAGGAAGATAATTTTGAAGTGACAAAGGAATAGTTTACCAAGCAGAAATGTCCATGTACATAAAAATGTTTAATATAAAATGCCTAATCAATAGACATAATTACCACAATGACAGAGATGTTAGGATTATCTGACAAGGATTTTAAAGCAGCTGTCATAAAAATGCTTCAGTGAGTAATTATGGACATGGTTGAAACAAATGAGAAAAACATGAAGTCTGAGTAAAGAAATAGGCCTCAGTAAATAGAAAATATAAAGAAAAACTAAATAGAAATTTTTGAACAGCTACAATATCTGGATTAAAACTCACTGTGTAGGCTCATAACAGAGTGGAGGAGACAGAGTGAACTGGAAGATGGAACAATAGAAATTACCCAATCTGAACAAGAAAGAGAAAAGAGAACAAATAATCAATGGACCCTCAGGGACCATTAGGACTAAAGCAAAAAGATCTACAACAAAAGTTCTAACATTCATCTAAGTACTGGGAGAAGAGGAGAAAGAGGGTGGGGCTGAAAAGTACTTTCAGAACACTGAAAACTCCCCAAATTTGGTAGAAGACATATACCCATATGGATTTAAGAAACTGAGCAAATTTCAAGCAGAAAATTTTCACCAAAAAAAAAAAAAAATCTCCAAGACACGTTTTTAATAAAACTTACATAAACTGGAGACAAAGGAAAAATCTTGAAAACAGAGAGAAATGACATCTTACCTATGGGAAAAACAATTCCAGGGATAGTGGATATCTTAGCAGAAACCATGGAGGCCAGGAGGCCAAGGCATAGTATTTTTCAGGTAGAGAGAGAGCTCAAACTCCCCCAAATCTATATCTAGCAAAAATATCCTTCAGGAATGAAGGGGAAATCAAGACATTGTTAGGTGAAGGAAAAGAAAGAAAATTTACCTCCAGCAGACCTACCCTGAAAGAATGACTACCATAGTTTATAATGGAACTGAAAAGTTCCTATCGTTTGGTGATGTCTTGATGATTCTGGCCCTGTGTAGGCCTAGTCTAGTTTGAGTCTTAGTTTTTAACAAAAAAATATTTTAAATAGAAAAAACTCGTAGAAAGGATGTAAAGAAAGAAAATATTTTTGTGCAGCTATACAACATCTTTGTATCTCCAGTGTTGGAGGTGGGGCCTGGTGGGAAGTGTTTGGATTATGGGGGTGGATCCCTCATAGCTTGGTGCAGTCTTCTTGATAGTGAGTTCTCATGGGATCTGGTCATTTTAAAGTGTGTGGCAACCCCCCTCCCCAATCTCTGTCTCTCTTGCTCCTGCTTTTGCCGTATGGCATGCCTGCTCCTGCCTTCACCTACTACCATGATTGTAAGCCTCCTGAGGTCTCCTCAAAAGCAGATGCTGCTATGCTTCCTATACAGCCTGCAGAACCTGACCCAATTAAACCTCTTTTCTTATACATTACCCAGCCTCAGGCATTTCTTTATAGCAATGCAAGAATGGCCTAATACATACATACACCCTATGCACTAGCAGTCTCACTTCTGTGCATTTATCGCAGAGAAATAAAAAATTATGTTCACATAAAAATATGTATACAGATGTGCTTTACATATTACATATAAGAGTCCTGTATCAGAAATGTGCTTTGTAAATATTTTCCCGCAGTGTGGACTTGTCATCCTCTGTACATCCTGTGTACGAATGTTTACAGCAGGTTTATTTTAATAGCCTAAAACTTAGAAACAGCCAAAAAGTCCCTCAATAAGTAAATGCCGAGCAAACAGTGGGGTATTGTTGAGTGTGGTGCCTCATGCCTGTAATCCCAGCTACTTGGGAGACAAAAAAGTGGGATGATGGCTCGTTCAAGACCAGCCTGAGCAACATAGTGAGAACTTGTCTTTTTTTTTTTAATTAGCCAGGTGTGGTGACGTACTAGTAGTCCTAGCTACTTGGGAGGCTAAGGCAGGATGATCGATTGAGCCCAGGAGTTCAAGGCTGCAGTGAACTATGATTACACTACAGCACTCCAGTCTGGGCAACAGAGAGATACCCCATCTCTTAAAAATAAATAAATGAATGAATAAATAAATAAATAAATAAATAAACCCTGAAATTAAAAAGCAAACTATGGGACATCTGTACCATGGAATACTTAATATTCAGCAAGAAAAAGGAATAACTATTGATACACACAAAAGCTTGGTTGGATCTCAAAGGCATACATAATGCCGAGTAAAAAATGCCAATCTCAAATGGTCATGTTACGTATGTTTCCACTTGTATAACGTTACCAAAATGACCAGCTATAAAGGTAGATAGTAGATTAGTGGTTGTCAGGGATTAGAAATAGCCCGAGGGATAGGAGTTGTTGTGACTGTCATGGGGTAGCAGGACAGAATTCTGTGTGATGAAATAGTTCTGTATCTTGATTGCAATGATAGTTACAGGAACCTGCACATGTGACCTTAAAATGACGTAGAAGTATACTTTATATGAAGATCAGTTGTTTGGATTTAATATAATAGTGTAGTTACATAAGACGTAACCAGTGGAGAAATTAATGAATGGTACATGGGATCCATCTTTGAAGATTCCTTTGCATTTCTAATAATTTCAAAATAAAAAGTTAAAAGCAAAAGAGAGGGCTATAATAATTGCTATAGGATTTCAGAGAAAGAAATAGTTCCTTAATAACTAGGAGAATGAGGGAAGACCTGAGGCCATAGCTTTTGAATAGTTTTTGTAGGATAGGTAAACTTTTCATGAAACAATACAGGGAAAAGAAGGGTATTTTGGACAGATTGAGGTTAATAAATGTTTATGGAATGACTACCACTATATTATTATTAAGAAATGTTAATAACATCTGATTAGGCTGAAAAAACTTTAATTAATTGAGTGTATCTTTAGATTTTATATCTGATATAGAACTCTGGGATATTTGTTACCCTTGTGTTGTCACACAGATTCTGGAAGCCTGAGTGTAACACATAGAGAGAAAACATAAATTACCAGTATCAGAAATGAAACGGAACAGTTCAAAAAATGGATGGAAATAATCAAAGCTGCCTGGGTTTTAAGCAAAACAAGGCTTATTTTTTCATGGATTTACGAAATTGAATCAGAGAAGAAGTCACATTTTATTTGTTAAAATAGGAGAACTCTAATATTATTTTTATTTTTTGAGATGAAGTCTCACTCTGTCACCCAGGCTGGAGTGCAGTGTCACGGTCTAGGCTCACTGCGACTTCTGCCTCTTGGGTTCAAGCAATTCTTGTGCCTCAGCCTCCTGAGTAGCTGGAACTGTAGGTGCACACCACCACAGGTGACTAAATTTTTGTATATTTAGTAGAGATGGGGTTTCACCATGTTGGCCCGGCTGGTCTTGAACTGCTGACCTCAGGTGATCTTCCTGCCTTCGCCTCTCAAAGTGCTGGGATTAGAGGCATGAGCCACCACGCCTGGCTAGAACTCTAATACTAGACAACAATGTCAAGACAACTTACTGTATAGGCCTGTGTTAAAACTCCATAGTGACCTATTCTTTTTCTCCCTGGAATGTTCACAGTTTGTAATTACACATTTTGGTGATTGCTTAATATTTCTATTATTCAATTACAAGCTTTCTGAAGCTTGTCCTTGCCAAGACCAGTGGAGACCCTAACCCAGCAGCACCAGAGGAATTAAAGACACACACACAGAAATACAAGAAATACAGAGTGTGGAGCGGGAATCAGGGGGCTGACAGCCTTCAGAGCTAAGAGCCACGAACAGAGTTTTACCCACATATTTATTGACAGCAAGCTAGTGATAAGCATTGTTTCTATAGATTATAGATTAACTAAAACAAAGGGATGGGAAACAAAGAGATGGGCTCTGGCTAGTTATCTGCAGCAGGAACATGTCCTTAAGGCACAGATCGCTCATACTGTTGTTTTTGGTTCAGGAACACCTTAAGTGGTTTTCCGCCCTGAGTGGGCCAAGTGTTCCTTGCCCTCATTCTGGTAAACCAGCAACCTTCAGCGTGGGTGTCATAGCCATCAAGAGCATGTCACAGTGCTGCAGAGATTTTGTTTATGGCCATTTTGGGGGCCTGTTTATGGCCAGATTTGGGGACCTGTTCCCAACACATTCTTGTCTTCCCAATTCCTATCCCTGTGCCTGAAAACACTTAGTAAATACTTGTTGAATCTATTAATGATTGAAATCAATGACTTGGCAAAACACTTTAAACTAGAATGAAAGAAATACAGTCATGGAAGTAAAGAAACAGTATGGTAGGATAGGATCGTGTAGGATAGGCTAGACAGATAAGTTTAGTGAAATGGTAAAACTTTAATAGAGCTACACAAAGATTTAAGCTTTTACAACCAAGAAATTCAGGATTGGATTTTGTAATAGGTTTAAAGAATGCCAGATTGTTAGAGTGAACAGTAGATGAGCTATGTATATAGGTGTAAAAATGTAATATAGCACAGGTTAAAAGAGACCAGAAACATGTCATTTCAAACTACTTTCCACTAGTTTGGTAGCTTTCTCAGTGAACCACCACTTAAATGACTTGATGAGATTAACTGACAGCCCATTCCTGTTTGAAGCACTGATTCCCTATATAGCATGCTGAAGACTTACTTCATGGTATGTCTACCAGTTGAGTTGTAAAGTTATCAAGAACCATTTACTTGTTTGTGCTCCCAATACTGTTCATGCTAGTTGTACTAATTTTAATCACACTATTTATTTATTATTTATTATTATTATTTGGGATCCAAATTCAAAGGAAAGGCTTTGGCCCCCAAAATTGGTGAATGAATGCATATTTGTATGCTTTGGGTTAAAATACAATGATTATGTATATGTGTTTATGATATTTAGGTTGACTATTTTGTTCAATCAGCCAACCAACTACTGATCGGAATCTCATGGGATAATAATTTTTACCCATTTTATTTTATTTGTCTTCCTCTCATGCCTCCGTAGTGTGCCTGAGTCCCCAACCCCCACCCTACCTCGGCTCTCTGTTTATTAACTAGGCCTCAGTTTACTTTTTATGAAGATTGTCCTTCAGATTGCTTGTTATGAATAGCCACGTTGATAAAGTACATTTCTTTCATGGTATCTGCCCATCTAGATTTTTAGTAAATGATAGAAATTCCATTAAGTATTTTAAAAGATTTTTTTAGGGGGGAGGGGACACTGAGAGCCCCATAATGTAACCTTCGAGGGTATCATTTACATAGTCTGTGATGTAGTTGACAAGAATGGTGGCAGTGTCAATACCTGTCACTTGATTCTGAGTCTAAAATTTTCAAATCCTGGAATGTTCTTTCATATTTGGTGGGCATTAGTAAAATGATTTTAGGCTGTACATGTGTGATGGCTTTTTTGGACTTTTTTTGTAAATAATTATTGATAATATTTGAGGTACTAAGTATTTTTATTAGTGTTGAAATATCATTGTTTTCTGTAAGTTAATAGGACGCTAAATTATTGGTAGATTGGAAAAGAGACAAAGGTTGGAAAAGATAATGGTGTACTGTTGAGATTGCCTGGGGTGAAACCTGTGGAACTAAAAGATACAGACACCCCCCATGATACAGAAAAGAGGTAACAGGGAATAATTGTTGAGTCAGACACTTCTACTTGTTCAACTAGGTAGACAGTTAGTACAGAATAGAGGGTACAAATGGCTGTTCATATAGAACATGACCAGGCTGGATGTTAATGATTTAGTAAGGTAGAGTATAGGCCAATGTCAGTTCACTCTCACATAAAAAGTGTGTTTCAAAACACTAGTTTGTGATTTAGTTGTCATTGCCCTCAATTTCATTTCTAATGATACCTACACTGGCCCATAAGATCATGAGTGTAAAAATATTTTAATACTAGTAGTGTTGGCTGGGCATGGTGGTTCACGCCTGTAATCCCAGCACTTTGGGAGGCCGAGGCGGGCGAATCATGAGGTGAGGAGTTTGAGACCAGCCTGGCTAACATGGTGAAACCCCGTCTCTACTAAAAATACAAAAATTAGCCTGACTTGGTGGCAGGCACCTGTAATCCCAGCTACTTGGGAGGCTGAGGCAGGAGAATCGCTTGAAACCAGAAGGGTGAGGTTGCAGTAAACCGAGATTGCACCACTGCATTCTAGCACAGGCAAAAGAGCGAAACTCCGTCTCAAAAAAAAAAAAAACAAAAAACAAAACTACCAGTTTCTGGGTCCTGGAAGAGCATTTGTCCCCTCTTTTAGGAGGAAAAAAAAAAGCCTACATTTTAGGCATAGTTGTGAAATACATGAATTTGAATTTGCCCTTTCAGCTCCTTTTTATACTTCCATATGTTACTACTATTTCCTATTATTACTACCTTCTATGAACCCTTTGCCCCCATTACCCCACCCCCAATCCAGGTCCTCTAAATATCAGTTATTTTATTATTTATTGGCCTCTTCGCTAGTAGAAACTAGAGACTGTTCTCTAGTAGAAACATTGCCTCACTAATCAACCCCTAAACTAGGTGTTAAATGAAAGCGGTGGGATTGGATTAATTCATGCTCAAGTGTGAATGACCGACAATCCCACAAACCTCTTAAAAATGGTTTTCCTTTGTACAAAGGGTGTTCTTTCTAGGTTAAGTTTTAATCTAATTGATTCTTTGCTATTATTTCAGACAGATGACCAAGTGAAACAGACATTTGAACTTTGTGGGAAAAGCTGTTATTTTCTTCTTTTGGACATAAATGTGCCATGGTTGGGGAGTACAGGCAAGAGATGGTGACCATCCCTCTCCCAATCCATCTATAGAGGCTTGGACAAGCTCCTGGTGTTTAAACTTCCCCTGTAAAATTAGTAAGGTACTTAGATCAAGAGTGGCAGAAAGGGACTTTTCTCGCCTTTCCATCCCACTTTAGCAAAGCGAGCTTTTTTGTCTGGGTGAGCTTTGCAGTAGAGGGGAAGGGGGTCCCACTCTAGATAGTATCCTGTGTGGGCTGGTAAACTATAGCCTCTCTGCTACAGGTCCTGTGGGCCTCTCTTAGCCTGAGGGGGAGGCTGTTTCACTAAGAAGGTGCCGCTCCTGTTGGGTACAGACACACTCCTTTGTCAGCGATGACTGGCTCCAAGTCATCCTTAGCTAATATATGAAAGACCACACTGGCACTAGAAAGGTAGTTTAAAGATGTTATTACATAAAGTAGAAAAGAGCAGATGGTAAGTTGCAGAAATATCCCATAATAAATGCAAACAGTAAATTTAAAATTTTGTAAAGGCAGAACAGGAGGGAAATAAACATTTATTGATCTACTGTAATCTAGTCACATTCACCACTGCTTTTCATCTTTTCTCACCAAGGAGAATTTGTATACTCTAACATATTCTACCTTAAAAACTCATTTGAAATTTGTGTTCTCTTCTATAATGTATTCTTATTTTAATAAAAGTGCTGCGAAATATTAAATAAGATCGATGCTTTCAAAAGATGTACCGTGTTTATCCAATGATTTGATGTCTGCACTGGCACAACTGCATCACATTCCTCCAGTCCACGCTCTTGTCTGAGGAGCATGAAAAATTTATCTCACAATAACCTCATGAAAGGGATATCATCATTTTATAGATGAGAAAATTAAGGCTGGAAGAGGGAAGGAACTTAAACAGGTATTACAGGTACTAAATGGCCGTGTTAAGTTTCTCCCCCAAAGTCTCTCCTCTTAAGCATTTTGTGATTCTGTAAAACACTAAAACTGGTAATGCAGAGTGCTGATCCAAAAGTTTAAGGTTTTTGGTCCTCTACTGACTTGCAAGGGAATCTTTTTAAAGGCCCCTTATTAAAATCTGTCTTTCATTTCCTCATATGCATGTTGAGTTTAATTTCAACCTTAATGTTGGGAAAAGGTGCATACATATTTTTAAAATCAGACATTTGATATTCTTGAAGACTAGTTCTAAATAAAAGCAGTTATTAATGGGATGACACCTTTGAGAACTCTCCTCAAATCTAGTGCACTCTTCTGTGTATCTGTACACACCTGACTTGTAAACACAATGTCTTTGCCGCCATTTACTGGTTTCTTCACTATACTGAAAACAAACCATTCAGTCTGCTGCTTTACCACCTCCCAGCAATTCCCTACATGTGTAACTCATCCATAATGCATAGGAATAGCCAAGAGCATAGATTCTGATGTCAGAAAATTCTAGTTTTAAATCCTGACTCCAAATTACTGGTGTGACATTGGATAAAGTGTTTTAGTTCTCTGTGCCTCAGTTTTCTTACTTTAATAATATTTAAAGAAAGAAAGGGGTAATAATGCTTATTACTCCATGGAGGTTTTGTAAATCTTCTCCTGAATTGTCTGTGATGATTAGACTGTTGTCATTGTAATACCTGAAAAATTTTGGGTAGATGACTTACCTTGTAAATGTACAAGGTACAAGTGTACAAACATATAGTTTAGTAAGGATTATATATGTGTGTATGTCCATTAAGTGAAATTTATTTCAGAATACCAAGTAATTCCACAATTAACATGGCCCACCCTTTGACAATAGAGATTCTAAGTAACAAACTGTCTTCTTTCTACTTGAGATTTATTTCATGGGGAAAGGATACTGCATAATATGTAGCATTCAACTAATCTATTCTGCTAATTTGGTAGTATAAAAAGATTTGTAGATAATGAATTTCTATACTCTTTAAGATACACACCTTGCACTGCTTCTGGGTTTACTGTTGCCGTGTCTTAAAGTGGGACTTTATCTTGACGGAAGTGTGTTAAGAATTGGAAAATTCCGTATCAGTAGACTAGCACCATCTTGACAGCCTTGTGTTCTGCTTCTACCTTGCTAATTGTTTCCTTGGGATTATTTGGATTGTGTAGAAAGCTTTTTGCAAATCCTCTTATTACTGAAGTCATTGTTGCCAGCAGGAATAAGATTAAAGGTGCTTAAGTCTGTAGAGTTGTTTCTAATTTGTACGTGTCATTTCAGTGGCATTTTAACAGAACTCTGTCTCCTGTATCTCCCTTCTCCCCCGGTACTATCTCCAGTTAGGTCCAAGAAGCCAGGCCATTGGAAGAAGCCTCATTTTATCCTCCTAATTATTATGCTGGCACTCAGGAGATAATTTTTCCCTTCATGCACTGCCAATTAATATGCAAATAACCTGATAAATATTTATGCAATGATTTAAATTATGCAGGGAGTGCTTTCAGTATATTCTGTAAATGAATTGTTCATGGACTTCAAAGTGCTGGCTGCTGTGCTAACGAGGAGAGATTTGCATAAGGCCCTAATCACGCGCATACTGATTAAGCTTCATTATGGAAACTGCCAGCTGCAATCTTTGTTTCTATTTTATTACAAAAAGAGGAACTTTTTCATGCTTCAGTTGCCTTGACAATGTCAGTCGTAGCTGGTAGGAGAGACTAAAACTCCTCTGAGCAACTGAAGTTTCCTTATTCAGTTGAAGATTGCTATGGTGTAACAGAAGTTGTATTTTGCTTTTCCCCTTAATCCACTTTCCACCCTACCCAACCCCCCTTTTTTCTTAAGAACATAGTGTAGATTTGTTAGAAATAGTAGTACCTTCTTTCCCCACCCCAAACTGCTACCTGTTTCTTCCTTGTTTGGACTCTCTGCTCCTCTAGAAGATTTCACAGCAATGCTGGACTGCAGTGACTATATTCTAGGTGGGTACCAGCACAGTTCTTTTCTTAGAAGCTTTAATATGGAAATAGCGTGTGTCGGGTTGACTATGCATAAATGCTTAATCGCATATGCAGTCTATGTGGGGGGAGGGGGAGAGTTGGACTGAGCAGGGAAGGAGGAAAGCATTTGCAAAGCACAAGCTTACTTGGATTTGCAGTAGGTCCCTCCTTGTGACTAGCTCTTCTGGTTCAGAGGGTATTGTTAGTAAATACAGTGAATTTAGAGTTCAGCTTGAATGAATATTTTTGCTTTTTGGAAATTCCTATTGAGAACATTTCACGTAGTTATAAAAACATCTTAAATCTGAAACAAGGCATAACTGTACATAGATATTAATATTAACATATTAATAAAAATGCTTTCCATACCTAATGAGAACATCTTGTACAAAAACCAAAATGCTCAGTGAAAAATAAGGTTGAGTCACAGTGCAGAATAGTTTTCATAAATGTTAATAAAGAGGGTAATTTATACCCTCTTTAAATTAGTTCTTTTGATCTATTTCCAGATTTTAGAAACTCTTAACTGTTCTCAGATTTTTGCTAGGATTCGTTCTCTTTTTAATTTTTTTGAAATAAACTATATACTCTAGATAACTGCAATTTTAAATGTTGGAAAACCTTTTTAGAGTTTTCTCTATAGAACAGCAGGGCTTTTGGAGTGGAAGGATGTCCAGCTTCAATTTATTAAAACCATCGTTGGTGATGGAGATTTCAAATAAATCAAGGCACTTTGATTTTTAGATATATGGTGGCTAATGGTGGTCGTATTTTGTGTGGAGTTCTGTCTGTTTATATGCAGAATTATTGAGACTTTTTTTTAGTTACTCTAGTCACCTGGAAAGTTAAAATGATATGAACTCCAGGACGTGGATATCTTACATTTAAAACTTTTGCAAACGACTTTTTTCCTATATTGTCATTTTCCGCACTTGAAAATTGAAGCTGCTCCTGTCACCTTCATAGTTGCCAAAGATAAAGTAAAATGATACTTCTGAAAATGTTTAAATTCTTGTGCAGAAGGCATGGCCTAAACCCAGGGTAGCAGTATCTGCCCAGCACAGTAAAAGCCACTATGTAAAGTTTGAGTGACAGAAACAACAAATTTATGTCAGGAATTCAGTCTTGTATTTACTCTTTGGCATTTACTTAGTTGGGAATTCAAAAAAAGGAAAGAAAAATACCTTTTTGAAATATTTTTAACATTTCATTTTAGAATTAGAAATTACATTTCTTACTTTCAGTTAGTAGTAAATATTATTTAAAGTCTTCCCATTGTTGTGCAATTCTACTTTTGTGTGTATGTGAAGTAATGTTTTATTTTTGTGTGTATGTGAGATAATTTTGTTAAATGCTTTTGAAGCTCTTGACAGTTCAGTAGAAGAATCTGAGAAGATTCATTTAAAACACATAATCTTTATTATCTGTGACATAATCTTTAATTTATAGATGGGAAAATCAGAATATGAATTATACAAAGTCAGGCTCATGACTTGTTAAGAATTATGCTGCTTTATTTCTGCAGTACCTACATATGTGAGAAAACTGTTAACTCCTTTTATGAATGTCAACTGATTGATCATTTTTTCCACTTTCCTTTAAAATTCATTTAAAGGAAGCATTGAGCAGTATGGATGCTAATGGTATATTCTGTTACATTTATTGTGATCTCTGTTGACTTTCATGAGATTTTGGTTGTCATTCAGAAAGATGATTTTTCACTAAGTTGTACACCTGTTCCTTTCAAACCTTAGTATGCTTTCAGATGATATTTAAATTTCTCTGGACAGTGAGGAGAAGGAAGTTGTAGAACTGCCCTCATTTATGACCACAAACATATGAATTTTAACCCTTTGAACATCAGAAGACCAAACCAAAGTTATGACAGAACTGCCTTAGCCCATAAGACAAGCATCAGTTGCAGAAACTTACTGTATTAGAAAAGCTATTATACATCTTCTTGTTGGAAATGAAACTTATAAAAGAAAGACTCCTGATTTTTTTTTTCCTCATCTATTGTGCATGGGGATAATTCCACTGTGAAGAACATGGTTGAGAATTCTATCTAGTGATTGTTTTGATTTCCTAGTTAGATGTTTAAGCAGATGACAAAATGTGCTCTTTGGACAAAAACACAATATAGTTTAAACATTTGTTCTCTGTTAATAACTAAAGTTAAATGATTCTTAACTTATTTAACCACTAAATAAGTTAATGGGGGGAAAGGCAGAACTTATTTGACAGTAAACTTGTTTGATTATAAATATTCTAAGTTTGAGTTTACAGTAGTAGAATAAGAGATACATTTATGTATATTCCGTTTCTTACCCTTTCAAAGAGTTAGAAGGAAAACAGAGTTCTTGTCTCTTCTCTTAATGTATTTTCTGGAATACCTAATATTGCTTGATGAAAACTTTTTACTGCAGAAATAAACCTTCATTAAATAGATAACCCAGAAATGATAAACCCAAATTAGCAGTTTCATTTAGGATATTGAGGTAGTATTACTTTAAGTGGGTGTGGTTGTGTTGCAGTTTTGAAATTATTAGATATATCTGTTACGCCTTATGGTACAACTTCTTGTGCAGGTTTATAGTTGAGGTATGAATTTAATATGTTCTCACTTTGACTTGTTTAGTTTAGTTGGGGAGGGGAGTAAATTTGGAGATAATTCATCTTAGACGTGTTTTCTTTTAGTTCCTAGGTTGAGTTACTGTCCCATCTATTATCAAGATTACCAGTGGGTTGTTTTAGTTATAATGAATGAATATCATTGCATATAGAAAAAGATACTTTATTTGGGAATAACATTTTATTTTGTGAGGTGCTTCCCCCCTTTCCAGTTTTACTTCATGTTACAAAGCATTTATTCCTTTTACATATCAGACTTTCTAATTTTTTTCGGGTTACAGTTCTGCTGTCTTTCTTTAAAGAATCTTAAAATTCTTTAAAAAGAGTTTATTTGTGAATCCCTTCAGGGTCTGGGGAATTTTGAATTTCTTCCAGATAACCTTTTATTACACTTTCTAGTATTTTAGCCAGACATGTATACACCGGGTCTTCTTAAACTATATAACATTAGTTAACCCTTTTTTTGGCCACAGTTTTGCCTCCTCAATCCCATCTCCATCCCCAGTTTTTTAAAAACCTCATTCACCTCTGATTTATTGCAGACTCAAGAATGAACAATCCGTCAGAAACCAGTAAACCATCTATGGAGAGTGGAGATGGCAACACAGGTAAGAGTTTTCTGATCTACCTTTTAATTAACTCTAGTAGAGCACAAAGAAGAAACTTTCCACGTAACTAGGACTCGTATTTGGCAAACACAGACCAATTTGAGTATTGAGTTGTGAAATATGATTCAGTCCTTTAGGAACTGGGAGGGATTATGTTTGTTTAAGATTACCTAACTTCCTTCTGCAGGCAGCTTTGTTGTTTTTCTTCTGTCTATCAGACAAACTGTGCAGATGTTAGGAAAATTGTCCTTTGGCTCAGATAGTTTTGGGTATGAAATATGGGTTTACCATTTACTAGCTATGTGACTTTAGCCAATTTCCCCAGTCTTTTTGAGACTTAATTTATTCAATTACAAAATGAGGATAATATATTTCAGGTCATTGTGAGTATTAAAGGAGATAATATATGTGGCATGTTAAGCAAAATGCCAGCTACACAGTAACCATTCAGTAAAATGTTATTTTTCTTACAGATATTAATCAAAATAGTAAATTTTATCTGCCCTTTGATATAAATTATATTAAAAGTTATGATAGTATCAGTAAGTAGTTATAAACACCCATTTCTAATACATTCTTTTATTTGGTAATTTAAAAAAATTATACTTCATTAAACCTTTTGTCAAGAGAAAATTATCATATAAATGAGAATACTGAGGCCCCATGTGAGAAAGGTAAATCCGTAAAAGATGGTTTGTCTCCACGGCTCATACTCTTGAGTCAGTATATTGCTTAGAGGGTATAAGACTATGTATCTTTATCATCTGCCAGAGATGATACAGGGACTTCCCCGCTTTCTGGTAAAGCCATAAATCAAAATATTAAACCAAATAAGACAGTTATGGGCAAGGATTCACAGAAAGTACTTGCTTCTAAAAACTAGGTTTTTCACTTGCAGAGAGGGATCCCTTTTGACTTATCATTTTAAAAATGCTTAACTATGAGCAATGGTAAGAATGAGAGGCACTCTTAATTTGTGGTAAATGGCTGAGTTGGACTAATGTAGCAGTTTTCCTGCCTACATGTCTTTCGCTGTGAACTGTCCTATACCTGGAGATGCTTATGTTAATCTCTAAACTGTACCTACCTCTTTATGTGAAACTGAGCTGTGGGGCTTCCATGTTCACCCCTGTTGTATTTAACATACTTCATAGTACTCTTACTGAGGCTAGCGAAGTAAGACTTCTGTAGTGTCTCTTGAGAAGGGAAAGGGCAGCATTGTATTCTGTCTGAATTGTCAGCCAGTCTCCTTTTTGTTATTTCTCTGTCCCCTGTTTGGACTCCATCTTTCTTTCTTGTTTAGCACTGGTTCCTATGCCAGTGCCAGTGCTTCAGCCAGCTAGCTTAGGTGTGGGAAATGTTTGCAGAGAGAAATAGGGCAGCAGATCCCCCTGAGAGACTAGGGGGCGGGGTGGTGGGCAGGACACCTTTGCCTAAAGAATAGCTTCAAAGAAGAAACATACTTTTTTTTCCCCTAAGGGAAGAGAAGCAGAATGATTGGAAAACACTGAAAATACTAATTACATCAGACTCCATGGACATCCGTGTATCTACTTTTATGCTACTACTGTAATAGCAGTTTCAGCAGTTACCATTTATTGAGCAACTACAACACTTTTTTTTTTTTTGGAAGTGGAGTTTTGCTCTTGTTGCCCAGGCTGGAGTGCAATGATGCGGTCTCAGCTCACCACAACGTCTGCCTCCCAGGTTCAAGTGATTCTCCTACCTCAGCCTCCGGAGTAGCTGGGATTGCAGGCACCAGCCACCATGCCCAGCTAGTTTTTTGTATTTTAGTAGAGACGGGGTTTCACCATGTTGGCCAGGCTGGTCTTGAACTCTGTGTGCGTTACCTGATTTCAAGTTAAATTATTTTGACAAGTTAGATACCATTATTTCAAATTATAGGAAATTGAGGCACAAAACTAGCCAGGAAATAAAGGCAGGTTTAGGATTCACAGGCCACATGTAAGTTTCCCCCTGAAGTGCAATAAAATAAAACTGAAAATTTAAGCAACACGTATATGTCCAGACCTGTATAAGGTAAGTTCTGACTGGAGCACTCGTTAACAGTCTTGTGAATTTCTTGCCTTGTTTTAATGTAGAATGTGTGGCAGACTGGTTCCTATCATAGACTTTGCATATTTACTTACCATGTTTGATATATTAGATATAAAATTACAGTTTATTTAGATAATTACATGCTTACAAATTGATTTTTATTTAAGCATATAACAAATGAATCTTCAGACTCTTGAATTGTTAGTTAACTATTCTTTTCTTGGTAGTTTATGAAAGCAAGTAAAATGTTTAAGGGAAAGAACCCTTAGCATTATAATAAAACTGAAGCCTCACAATTTCTGCATTCAGAATACGTTTGTGTAGATCATTTTTTTCTGAAATGTTTACAGTTGTAATAATTTTGATTTGTGAGACTTTAAGGAGAATGATATTGTAAAATTATTTTAAGATTGTGTTGATACGTTAATTCTGTGCCTTTCTTTTGTCGGTGATTTATTTGAGAAGCAAAATCAAATGATGCACTTTTTGTCAAATATGTTTGCAGAAAATCTATAGTTTAGGTTTTTAAAAAATGTATTCAGTAAGTGTCTGTTCTATGTATAAAGTACTATAATCAGTGTTATTAGGATGTACAATGCAAATAGATGAAATAACCCTCACTCTTTAAGGAGTTAACAATTCATTAAGAGATAAGACAGATAAATAACTGATCCTGGATAGATTATGGTAAAGAATTCAAGAGGAGGTACAGAAAAGTGCCATAGTGGTGTTAATTAGGAGTTTCTTTGAGGAAATTTGAGTGTGTTTATAGGTCAGGTAGAAGGACCCATCAGGGAGCAAGAGAGTAGAGAAAGAAATACAATTAATTGAACCAAGGTAGGGCTGGAGGTCTAGGATCAGAAGTGCAGAATGAAGGGTTGACTCTGAACATGAAAAGAGACTACCCCGTGTCTCTAAAATTGGGAAGAAGCAGCAAATGTTATACAATAACGGAGAAAATTGAAGTGGAAGGGAGAAGCAAAACAGCAATCATTCACATCAGATTGCTTTATTTTTCTCATTAAAGTAGTTAGTTGAGGCAGTCATCTGAGAGGAAGGCAGGGATAATAGTAATAATAATGGCAGCAGCTGCTGTTTTTTGAATTCTTACTGTAGGTGTGTGGCTAGCCACTTTATTATATATACTTTATGTCATAATTGTTAAAGTACTCTTATAAGGTTAAGTGGATTTATAAAAAGGATTGATAAGCCTGTTGAGGGTCAGGCTTAAAGAAAATAAATGTATTAGTTTATTCAGCCAACATAGTTATACAGCTGATCCTTGAATAACATGGATTTGAGCTGCATGGCTTCACTTATATGCAAATATTTTTCATTAAATATGTTGGAATTTCTTTGAGATTTGCAACAATTTGGAAAAACTTACAAATGAATTGTGAAATATTTAGAAATATTGAAAAAAATTAAAAGGTATGTAATTAATGCATTAAATATATGTAGATAATATGCTGTTTTATCATTTGTTACTGTGAAATACCACAAATCTATTAAAATTATAAAAACTTAAAATGTATCAAAACTTATGCACACAAACACTAGAAGATCGCATACATGGCACCATTCACAGTCTAGATAAATAGAAACAAATGTAAACAATGCAGTATTAAATCATAATTGGATAAAATTAACTGCATTACCTACTATACTACTGTAATAATTTTGTAGCCACCTCTTGTTGCTATTGCAATGATCTCAAGTATTGTGAGTATCCATTTAAAATGCCATGTGACCCTAATCACGTCACAGTGAACAGTTCATCCAGTAAATTGCGTACTGTAGTAAAAAGTGATCTCTCTATGTTCTTGAGTATTTTGCATCCTGTTTAGTGCAATAACCTAAACCTTAAATAATGCCGTAAGACCTATACAAAGTGCCACTGGTGATGCTGGAAGTGCTCCCCAAAGCAGAGGCAAGTCATGACGTTACAGGAAAAATTTGAATTACTTGATGAGTACTACAGATTGAGGTCTGCAATTACAGTTGCCCTCCATTTCAAGATAAATAAATTGAGTGTAAGGCCCATTATTTAAAAAAAAAAAAAAGAAAAGGAAATTCCTGAAGCCTTCACTGCAGCTACACCAGCAGACATGAAAAGCTTGAACTTTTTGCTAAATACTTTTTTATTTCATTGAAAATACAGGCCTGGTGCAGTAGCTCACGCCTGTAATCCCAGCACTTTGGGAGGTCGAGGCGGGCAAATTGCTTGAGCCCAGGAGTTCGAGACCAGCATGGGCAACATGGTGAAACCCTGCCTCTACTAAAAATATAAAAAATTAAGCCGAGTGCTGTGGCTCATGCCTGTAATCCCAGCACTTTGGGAGGCTGAGGTGGGCAGATCACCTGAGGTCAGGAGTTTGAGACCAGCCTGACCAACATGGTGAAACCCCGTCTCTACTAAAAATACAAAAAAAAATTAGCCAGGCGTGGTGTAGCTGTAATCTCAGCCACTTGGGAGGCTGAGGCAGGAGAATTGTTTGACCCTTGGGAGGTGGAGGTTGCAGTGAGCCGAGACTGGGCCTTTGCACTCCAACCTGGGCAACAAGACAAAACTCCGTCTCAAAAAAAAAAAAAAAAAACAAAGCCAGGTGTAGTGGTGCACACCTGTAGTCCCAGCTGGTTGGGGGAAGAGGTGGAAGAATCACCTGAGCTTGGGCAGCCAAGGATACAGTGAGCTGAGATCACACCACTGCAGTCCAGCCTGGGTGACAGAATGAGACCTTGTCTCAAAAAAAAGAAAAAAGAAAATGCAGCTTTTATGTGGGTGCAGGATTGCTATAAGAAAGACATACCTTTGGATTCTAATGTGATTTGAGAGGAAGCACAGTCATTATATGACAACTTAAAAAGGCAGGTGAAGGATCTAAAGCTGGAGAATTTAATGCCAGCAAAGGATGGTTTGATAATTTTAGAAAGATTTTTGGCTTTAAAAATGTCAGGATAATGGAAGAAGCAGCTTCTGCCAAAGAAGAGGCAGCAGACCTCAAGTTCTCGGATGCCGTGGAGAAAATCAATGAAGGCTGTCTGGGGTGGCTCACACCTGCAATTGCACCATAGCTGGACCCCCATCTCTACCCCCCCCCGCCCCCCAAAAAAAAAAAAAAAAAGAAGAAGAAGAAAAATCATTGAAGAGAAAGGATATCTGCCTGATCATATTTTTAATGCAGACAAAAGTACCCTATTCTGAGAGGAAAAAAATGCCACAAAGGACATTTATTAGTAAGGAAAGACATGAAAGTGCACCAAGATTTAAAGCAGGAAGGAATAGGCTAACAGTACTGTTTTGTGCAGATGCAATCAGGTTTATGATCAGGACAGCCCTATCTATATCCTATTAAAGACTGCTTTTTGCCTTCTTTTACAGCATGGACCCTTTTATGATATGGGCACTGAAACTAAAGCACATGGTGGAAGAAGGATTGGTAGCATATAGAAACATTTTTAGACAAATGAAAAAGCAAAAAAGTCAGAAATTGCAATGTATTTCCATAAAGTTACACCAAGTGTGCCTGCCTCTCCTGCCTCCCCTTCCAGCTTTTTGTCTTCTGCCATTTCTGAGTCCGCAAGACCCCTCCTGTTCCTCCTTCTCAGCCTACTCAGCATGAAGACAAGGATGAAGATCTTTGTGATGATCCACTTCCACTTAATGAATAGTAAATATATTTTATCTCACTTAGGATTTTCTTTAGCTTACTTTACTGTAAGAATACAGTATATACTGCATATACAAATATGTTTTAGTCAACTGTTCATGGTATCAGCAAGGCTTCTGGTGAACAGTAGGCTATTAGTATTTGAGTTTTGTGGGAGTCAAATGTTACATGCAGATTTTCAACTGTTTGTGGGGTCGACACCCATGACTCCATTGTTCAGGGTTCAACTGTATAACCTTTCTGTAGCCTAGATCAGCAGTCCAAACTCAGGAATGAAGAAAATGGGACATTGGATTATTTTACCAAAATAATATCCTATCACCAAAAAAGAAAGAGATAGAAGGGAGTGGTAATATTTTTTATAACATAGTTGTTTGCACAAGGATACTCCCCTTGGGAAAGATGGTATTTCCCCATTCCTCCCTGTCCTCAACCTTTGGTAAACTCTATTCTATGTTTTCAAGGTTATTCCATGTTGTAGCATATATCAAAACTTTATTTTTTTATATGATGTTCCATTGTGTGTATATACTACATTTTGTTTATGCATTCATCTGTTAATGGACAGCTGGATTGTTTTTACCGTTTGGCTATTATGAATAATGTTGCAATGAACTTTGGTGTACAAGTATCTGTTTGAGTCCCAGTTTTCAATTATTTGGGATATATACCTTGGAGTAGAATTGCTGGGTAAAACAAAACACAAACTTATTATCTTACAGTTTGGGAGGTCAGAGTCCTAAAATTAGAGTGTTGTAAGTGCTTTATTTCTTCTAGAGGTACTATGGAAAGTCCATTTCCTTCTCTTTTCCTGCTTCTGGAGACCACCTGCACTCCTTGGCTTGTGGCCCCTTCCTCCATCTTCAAAGTCAGATATATAGCATTGTCAAATCTGTTTACCTCCCTCCCTTTCTTGTCCCCCTCCTCCCCTCAACCCTGCTTCCATCATCATATTTCCTTCTCTAATTCTCCTGTCCCCATCTTTTCTTTGAAGGACACTTACTATCCTGAACTTCATTCGATTTGCAAAATCCCTTTTGCTGTGTAAGGTAACAAATTCACAGCTTCCAGGGATTAGGATGATTATTAGGCCCATCTTTGATGGGCTGTTGTTCTGCTTCAGCACAAGATTTTTTCCGAAATTCAACCTTATCAACTCTATTTTAGATGATAGTTGGAAAAGTTAAAAAGTTGTTTAAAGTTTTACAAGGTTTGGTAGGAAAAACAAACAATTATTTTGATGTAAAGAAATATTGAGGGAAAAAGGAATATTGGACAAATATTAAAGTTTTGCTCACTTTTAACTCAAAGGACAGACCTCTTTTATCAGTACTCCTGACAGATGGTTATCTGCCCTGTGCCTGGGTTCATGCACTGACACAGAACACAGTACTTCCTGATGTTACCTGTTCTCTGGTTATACAACTCTGTTCTCTACATTCTTTTGAATTTTGCCCTTAGGAGTTCCTCATCTTTTAAGAAACTAAAGCTCTTCTGGAAGTCACTGTCACATTTTAACTCTTTTCCATTCATTTGACAATTTATTACAAATTAATTTACTATAAAGTAGTAATTTATTATAAAACAATTTGTTATAATCATTTGTACTAGAATATGATGATAGTGGCTAACATTTATTAAGTATTTACTCGATTTAAACATTTTACATAGATAATCTCATTTAATCCTTATAAAAACCTCATGAAACATTATTTTTCTTTTTTTTATAAATGAGGGTCTTTTTTTTTTAATAAATAAGGGAGTTGAGGCTCAGAGATGTTTAGTCGCTTGTTGAAGGTCACACAGATGGCTATAAAGGGGACAAAACGATTCTTTTTTTTTTTTGAGATGGAGTTTCGCTCTTGCTGCCCAGGCTGTCATGCAATGGCGCTATCTTGGCTCACTGCAACCTGCGCCTCCCGAGGTCAAACAATTCTCCTACCTCAGCCTCCCAGTAGCTAGGTTTACAGGCATGCGCCGCCATGCCTTGTTATGCCTGGACCATTTGTTCCCCAAAGAAGACCACCAGAGTCCAGAGTCAAAGCCAAGCGGCAAGGATCTTTACTGCAAGTTCGAACTTGGTCCCTCCATTCTACAGCATACAAGAGGGCCCCGAACAATGCGAGTGCTTGCTTTTTATAGCCTGATGTAAACAGGATATGTAAAGTTACAGGGGAACAAGGTAATTCTCTGGGTTACAGCATTACAATTGGTTAATACATTTAATACATTTAGCATTTTTTATTGGTTCCCGCTGTGTCCTTATCGGAGATTTCCCAGGTGGTGTTTTTCTGAAGTTTGAAAGAAATATGGAGGAATGTGTTCGTGCTGGGCTCAGGAAGTTGAGAGATATATGGTGGGTTGTGTTTGTGCTGGGCTCAGGGAGTTGGGAGATATATGAGGAATGTGCTGGGCTTGTGCTGGGCTCAGGGAGTTGGGAGATATATGAGGAATGTGTTTGTGCTGGGCTTGTGCTGGGCTCAGGGAGTTGGGAGATATATGAGGAACGCGTTTGATTCCTTTCAGCCTGACTAATTTTGTATTTTTAGTAGAGACGGGGTTTCTTCATGTTGGTCAGGCTGGTCTCAAACTCCTGACCTCAGGTGATCCGCCCACCTTGGCTTCCCAAAGTGCTGGGATTAGAGGTATGAGCAACTGTACCCAGCCCAGAACCATTCTTTTACCCTTTGAGCTATGTTGTTTCTTTTTTTTTTTTTTTTGAGACAGAGTCTCACTCTGTTGTCCAGGCTGGAGTGCACTGGTATGATCTCAGCTCACTGCAACCTCTGCCTCCTGTATTCATGCAGTTCTCCTGCCTCAGCCTCCCAAGTAGCCGGGATTACAGGTGTGCGCCACCACGCTCAGCTAATTTTTGTATTTTTAATAGAGACTGGGTTTCACCATATTGGCCAAGCTGATCTTGAGCTCCTGGCCTCAAGTGATCCACCTACCTTGGCCTCCTGCTGGGATTGTAGGCGTCAGCCACCATGCCTGGCCTGTCGCTTTTGTCTCCAATGCGCAAGATACAGTACTAAGTAACATCAGTGAAGTTGAATAAAATACTGATTTTGTTCTCAATAAATTTTTCTTACAGAGAAAACATACATGAAAATGTAATATAACAGAAATCGAGAAGATTCATGAGAAGTATATGTGAACCCATGAGAATTCAGGATAGGGGAAAAGTATTTCTAGCTGGGAGGATCAGAGAAGGCTTTGGAGAAAGTGGAACTGTTATGCCCAGACCGTTTATTCCCCAAAGAAGACCACCAGAGTCCAGAGTCAAAGCTAAGCAGCAAGGATCTTTATTACAGGTTCGAACCTGGAACTCTCCCTCACTCGCGAAACGAGACGGGCAGGAGAGCTCCCCCACTGAGCTCCGAGCAGTGTTATATAGTCTAAGAAAAGTGGACATAGAGTTATTATACAAATCAGATATATGATTGGCTAGTGTTTGAACAAGGCGATTTGGCTAACTATGATTGGTTCCCGCCATTTCTGATATTTCGGTTCAACCTTTGAGGCGGGAGAGCAGGTTTATGGCAGCAAGAGTTTATCTTACTTAAACACGTCTTGTGACCTTGCCTCAGAACTTACAAAATCTCTGGTATGTGCAAAACAAAATCTCTGGTACGTGCAGAAAAACAGGTGCTCACAGAACTTACGAAATCTCTGGTATGTGCAAAGATTAGAGAGCAGAACAAAGGGTGTAGCGGGGGGGCGGTGGTGCGGGTACACATCTATCTTTGTGTCCTTTCAGAACTGAAATTGTATCTTACAGGCTGGGTAGGGTTTAAATCATTATGATGCTAGGCAATATATGTTCAGTATGAAGAAACAGTCAAAACTGAGATGGGGGAAGAACTCTGTCGTAAATGTCTCTAATTCCTTTACAAGCTTTCCATTATGTCATCTGATTTCTAGATCCTTTATCTTTTAGTCATTCACAGAATTAGACAGTATTCCAGTTCTTCAGACTCCACTGCAGCCATTACCATTACCTTTTGTTTATTACTATCTTTGAAAACTTACCATTGGCTTATTATAATTATTTTTTATAATGAAGGTAAAAAGGATAGATATTTAAATACTATATTTTAATATAAATGTTAATATATTTAATAAGATTTTCTGATTTGTAATGTGAAAAATTGTTTTCTTTTAAAGCAGCTGACTCATCTGTTGTAATGAATTTACAGTCAGTCAGCTGTCTTTTTTCATCTGAATTATGATAGATAGATCCAAAGCTTCCCTATCCTTTCCTTTTTCACTTGCTTTTTTCATTTGAATTGAAAGGGGAGAGTTCCCTGACCCCCCTTGCAGGACACGTGACAGGGAGTGGCTTGTATGTTTGGCTGCCCCACGCTCAAACCTGTTAGAGGAAGGGAAGCACACAGACTGGCAGGTGCAGGAGTTGGTAAGCACTTTTTGGGCTCCGGCCACATGGTAGTGTCTAGGGGTGGGTGTCTGCAACTCCCAAAGCCCAAGTGGGCACTTGTTTCAGTGCACTCTTTTTAGCCTTGCCATCCACAGACAGCTTAAGTGTTAGCTCAGTGATCCTCTTGGTACCCAAGTCCTTGTGTGGCATCCAGGAAGAATCAGGTCACACATGGACTTGAAGGATGAATTCAGGGGTTTTGCTGAGTGATGGAGGTGGCTTTTAGCAGGATGGTTGGGGAGCTGGAAGGCAAATGGAATGGGAAGATGATCTTTCCCTGGAATTTGGCCATCCAGCGGCTGATATCGCCTCTTCGACCGCTGCCAGCTGAATTCCTCTCAACATTCAAACATTCCTTCTTTTCTCTCTGCCGCACTATTCTGCTATTCTTCTGCTCTACTGTTCATGTCCTCTGGAACCCGGGGTCCGGGGGTTATATGGAGACACGATAGCAGGGCATGGCAGGCCAAAAGGCAACTTTTGGGTGCAAAAATAGGAATATGCCTGTTCCCATTTAGGACCACAGGTTTCCAGCCTTGAGGGTGGGGCCTTTGCTGGGGAACCACCCTCTTCTACCCAGTATTCCCGTCTCCTGTTCATATCAAAATGATTTTTCCCCAGGATAGTATCACTATATTTCAGGCAAATGAAAAGTCAAAAGGAATTTATTAATGTAACCTAATATACGTAAATACAATAGCATTTTTGGAATACTATTTATGGACTAGTATTCCAAAGATATTGTCATCCAAAGCTCCTAGTAACCAGTGATGTTATTAATTCTATGGGATTTACTAGTGCCATGGCTGGTATTAGGACATTATATTCATAAAAGAGCATGATCAGATATCATTTCCTCCAAGATTGAGAGAATCCTGAAAGACCAGGGTACCAGTGAATATACTTACTATTCTTCATAGTAATCTAACAACTTGATGCCTTGAACCAGCACTAGTTTTGGAAATAATTTCCAGATAAAATACCAGTGCTTTCCAGAGAAGCCTCAAAATAGGCCTCAATATAGTTCTTGTTAAACCAGAATAGAGCATTTATAAATTTCAGACACTTAAGGATTATTTTCCTTTTGAACTTACATTTATCCAGAAGCCATTTTTAATACTTACTGCTTTTATTATTATTTTAAGATTTATTACATATTTTATTGTGTAGACTACATTCTGCACTGGCCAAGACGCTCTTACAAGCCTGAGAGTAGAAATACTGATTTTTTTTTTTTTGGAGTACCTCCATAGCAGATTTTTAATTAGTGGGTCATTGAAAGTGGCTGAAGCATTTCCAGAGAGCCTCAGGAGCTCAGTGAGGGATCTTGGTGGTTTAGGAGGAAATATCAAACACCTGTAGGAAAGATAGACCTCCCTCTAGTGTTTGATTTGATAGATGTCAGTTACAGGATATGGCGTCTACAAGAATCTGATCAGTACATATTAAGAAACTTGCCCTGGCTCTGCCCACTGGTGCACATGGGGATTTTAAAACTTTAGGTCAGGGGTGGAGGTCAAGGGGAAGAAGGGTGCTATAATTACTCAAGCTGTGAGAATAGGAAGTGACATCTGAATTAAGATTATACTTTTGTTAAATGACTGAATGAGCAATTGATCTTTTTGCCATGAGATAACCCATTAACAAATTTAGACTTTTAAAGGTAGTATCCATTTTTGTTCATTACTAATAGAAATTCAGAACAGTAAAGAGAGGATTTGTTTCTAAAATGCTGCTGTAGGCACAGATTATTAGAGATTGTCTATAATTTTCTCCCTTAGAGAGCAGGTTAGTTTTATGTCATGTTACTTTTTTCATTTTTTTTCTAACAGATATTAAAGAATTTTTGGTATAAAAGAATTTTCCAGCCATATTATACTTTACATCTTGCTTGAAGCCAAAAACTAGACTCCATTATTCTTTCAATTAGATCCATTGTATAGCATCCTGGCCTAGAGCAGTGGCAATAGAAGCTAGTGGTCAAATTTAATGAGCCATTGAAGGGAAGAGGAGAAGAGATTGAGAGGGAGTTTTTTTTCCGTTGTTTTTTGGTTTTTTGGGTTTTTTTTTAAAGGAAGGAAGGAAAGGGAGTAATTTGAAATGAATACTTGTATTTGCCTCGGGGCTGGAAGAGATGTGATACCATCCTCTGAGTAGGAACTGTACTGTTGGGGAGTAGACTTGACAATGAGGTGATGAAACATTTCAGTTCTGAAAATGTTGTACTTGGGGTGCCTTCTGGTGCTTGTAGGTGAAGATGTGGGCAATTGAAGATAGAGATAGGTTCCTAAGGAGAGGTATAAGGTCTTTAACAGGGAGATGTTTAGGAGAGAGATGCTGGGAGGAGAGTGGAATCAGCCAAGAGGACCAAGGACGGAGCTCTTGTGCAGTGTTGAAAGGGCTGGCAGAGGAAGAAGAGTCCATACCTTCGTTGTCCGGTAGAATGGACACTGACTGCATGTGGCTCTTTAAATTTAAATTAAATTAAATTAATTCAATTCCTCAATCATACTAACCGCATTTCTAGTGTTCAGTAGCCACATGTAGTTAGTGGCTACCATATTGGCCAGTACATGTAATAGAACATTTCCATTATCACAGAAAGGTCTATTGGACAGTGCTTAAGTAGACTAAGAAATAACAACCATGGAGATCAGATGTGAATCAGATCAGTGAGCTCATGGAGTTAGTGTTCAGTGTGATCAAGTCCTGCCATAGGAGCCTTAAAATGGGACCCTCGAGTTTGACAATTAGTAGTTACTGGGGGCCTTTTAACAATTTTAGTTAAGTGATTTGGAAAGAAATTGCTGTGGTTAAGAAAGTGAATGGTTGTGTAAAGGGAATGATAAATGTAGGCAACTCTTTTAGTGGAAGCTGTATATGGGGCTATGTATCATAGTGGTTAAGAGCTCAGACCCTGAAATCAAACCACATGGATTCATATCCTGCTCCTTTCACTTGCTAGTTGTGTTACCTTGGGCAAGTTGCTTTTTTCATGTCAGAGTTTTTCTTAGCTGTAAGATGGAGATAAGTAATAATCCATCTAATAGTATTGATGTATAAGCAAGTAGATATATGGGTCAGTCCATTCACCATCAGTGTTAGCTATCTATTAGGAGGAAGGGGGGGATGATAGAGAAGAAAAGAATGGGAGGGGAGGTTAGAAGGGCCTCCTAGTGAAGCAGTTTGAATATGTGTAGATGCTAAGGGAGAAGAGCCAGTGTAGGAGGGCAGTTGCAAAGAAAGAACAGATGATGCAGCCATAAAAAGGAATGAGATCATGTCCTTTGCAGGGACATGAATGAAGCTGGAAGCCATCATCCTCAGCAAACTAACACAGGAACAGAAAACAAAACACCACATTTTCTCACGCATAAGTGGGAGTTGAACAATAAGAACACATGGACACAGGGAAGGGAACATCACACACCAGGGGTGAGGGTGAGGGGAGGGAACTTAGAGGACGGGTCAATAGGTGCAGCAAACCACAGTGGTACACGTGTACCTGTGTAAGAAACCTGCATGTTCTATGTATCTCAGAACTTAAAGTAAATAAATAAGAAAGAACAGATAAATCAGGGATCCAGTTTTAAGGAAAGGGAAGGTGTTGGGTTTCAGAGCACCTGGTGGCTGAAGTAGCCTAAAGTAGAAGATTCCTTTTTTTGTTGTTTTTTAAGTGAGAAATGGGAGAGTGAAGGAGGTAAAGACAGATTCAGAGAGTAAGTTTTTAGGTAGAAGGGAATGTAAGAAAGCAGTCTAGAGAGGATTAGGAACAGTCAATTAGGGATTTCTTTGTGATACAGGGAAAACAAAACTGGGAATAGAATGCAATAAAGAAGTCTAGGATTAAAATAAACAGTATCAGCAGGATTTGTAGCAAAGTGTCATAATCCAAGCTAGGAACGCTGACATCAGATAAACTCAGAAGGTAAGGAGCATTCATTGTGTTCTGAGGAAGACAGGAAGCTGCTACCAATTAACTGGCTCACATCTTACAGGGAAAGATGAGCAAGGGAGCCTCTGACTAGGTTGAGAGGCGGAACAGAGGTGGAGCAGGGTCAATGTTTGGTAATTTTCTCCACCAACAAAAATATTAATAAGATTTTAGGATATTAAAATAAGGTCTTACTTTCTATTTTCTTGGTATTCAAATATATTTCATTTATGTTCAATATTTAAGTTATTTGAAAGAAAAACAGTCTCAACAGCTGGTAAGTCATAAGACATTTATTTTTCTACAATTAAGAAGAAAGTTAAGAGCCTGGAACAGTGGCTCACACCTGTAACCCCAGCACTTTGGGACACTAAGGCATGAGGATTCCTTGAGCCCAGGAGTTCAAGACTAGCCTGGGCAACATAGTAAGACCCCCATCTCTACAAAAATAAATAAATAAACTTAAAAAAATAATTAACTGGGCATGGTGGCACATGCCTGTGGTCCCAGCTACTTGGGAGGCTAAGGGAGGAGGATCGCTTGAATCTAGGAGGTCAAGGCTGCAGTGAACCATGATCGTGCCACTGCACTCCAGCCTGGGCGACAGAGTGAGACCCTGGATGTTTTTTAAGGAAAAGAATAATGTTAATGAAAATCTGTTTCAACTGAGTCTTTCATCCAGATAGACTTAACAATTTAACAGCCACCTATAGAAATCTTGTCATGCATCACTGATAATGCATTCATATCTAAGGTGATGTGTAAAAGTAATTTTAAAAATACACAACTATTATTACTTAGGAAGTAAAGGATATACAATCCAATCATTACCGTCAAGTACAATCACTGTGGAGATTTTTAGCAGATAGGTAATACCCATCCATTCTATACATCATCAGTCCCCAACCTTTTTGGCCTCAGTGACTGGTTTCATAGAAGACAGTTTTTCCACGGACAGGGGATAGGGGATGGTGTGAGGGATGAAACTGTTTCACCTCACATCATCAGGCATTAGATTCTCATAAGGAGTGCACCACCTAGATCCTGCACATACACAGTTCACATCAAAGTTCACGTGCCTGTGAGAATCTAGTGCCACCACTGATCTGACGGGAGGCAGCGCTCAGGCAATAGCACTCGCTTGCCCACCACTCACCTCCTGCTGTGCAGCCTGTTCCTAGCAGGCCACAGACTGGCACTGGTCTTCAACCCAGGGGTTGGGGACCCCTGTTATAGATGATCTGTGTCATGAATTTTGATTATGCTTCTTACTTTTGTGGTGGCTTAGAATCTTTCTGTGGTTTTGTTTCTGTGGTAAGTGATTCTCTTTCGGGATTTCCATTATCCCAGATTCTTCCCATTTTATGGCTGCTCAAGATGGAAGAAACGCTCTTCACACGAACATGCTAAAAAATGAGTAGTAGCTAAGTTTTCCTAAAAGATCTTTTAGCTATTATTTATGTCCTGTGGTTGCTTGACTTTCTGTGAACTTCATTTGGAATTTGTCCTTGCTTATCAAGGTGATGTAGTGACGGGCACAGATATTGTCATTATTTCCTATAGGGTGTCTGAAATTTAGGCTATTGGTAATTTTGCCTCGACTGCCTTAAATTTACTTGTAAATAGAAATATGTGAATAATGTACTTTTCCTCTTTATTATGTAGGTTTAATTGAAGTATGATTTTCACTACACATTAAAATGTAGTATAGTACTGTCTAAAATATAACTGCTGGGTGATGAAAAATAGCCTTCACAAACTCATGTTCTAAAATCTCTCAGGCCCTCATTCAAGAAATTGTTAATCTTATTTTCATGTGCAGTTCCAACAGGGGTGCATTTCATAACAGATAATCAGCAGCCATTTATACAGATGAGGCTGGCTGCTCTAGGAAAGTAAGCCAATAGAGCAGAAACTCTCAGATTTATACCAGAACTGCGGAGTCTTTTATTATCTTTTTTAGATTGAGGTGAAATGCGTAACGTAAAATTAACTATTTTAAAATGAACAATTCAGTGGCATTTAGTGTCTTCACAGTGTTGTGCAGCTGCCACTGTGTCCAGTTCCAAAACATTTTCATCAACCCCAAAGGAAACCCTATACCCCTTAAGTAGTTGCTGTCCATTTTCCCCTCTCCCCAGCCCCTGACAACCACCAACCTATAGTTTGTCTCTATCAATTTACCTATTCTAGGTATTTCATATAAATGGAGTCATACGGTATGTGACCTTTTGTGTATGGGCTTCTTTAACTGAGTATAATGTTTTCAAGTTTCATACATGTGGGGCTGGGCGCAGTGGCTCAAACCTGTAATCCCAGCACTTTGGGAGGCTGAGACGGGTGGATCACGAGGTCAGGAGATCGAGACCATCCTGGCTAACACGGTGAAACCCCGTCTGTACTAAAAAATGCAAAAAACTAGCCGGGCGAGGTGGCGGGCGCCTGTAGTCCCAGCTACTCGGGAGGCTGAGGCCGGAGAATGGTGTGAACCCAGGAGGCAGAGCTTGCTGAGTTCCGGCCACTGCACTCCAGCCTGGGCGACAGAGTGAGACTCCGTCTCAAAAAAAAAAAAGAGAAAATGCACATAAGCAAACATAATTGTTTCTTTCAAAATAGGAGATGATTCAGTCATAAGTCTTATGTAATAGGCATAATAATTTTATCCAAAGCCATTTCTTATAAAGGTAAAACTGTTCATTCAAGGGAAGAGAAATTTCTGGATTGTAAACATGAACACATCAATCGGCTAAGATTTAAGAAAACAGCGGAATATTTTTATATTCATATTTCAAGTCGTCATTGCTTTGGAGTGATTAAAAATAAAGATTGTGTAGGGTTTCAGGTGAGTTTTGATTCACAAGAAAAGATTACATACACATCAAGTTAGATTAAGTTCCCAATAAGCCAATGATACTAAGTATTATTGGGAAGCAAAGTCATTTCAGAACAGGTGTACTATGCTTAATGTAGTTTCCCTTGCCCCCTGCAGGTAGGGTCATATCAGATCACAGAATAAAAAGAGCACCTTGCCTTTTTACATATTCAGGATTTTGGTCTCCATTGAGAATGAATCTTTTTTGTTCTTTTGTTGGAAATCGGCTATTTACAAATATTTTCCAGGGTTCCAGAAAATTCAGTTCTCTGCAGCCAACTTTCTTGTCTGAGACCTGTAGTAACAAATGTATTTCCATGCATTTAGCTAAAGAACCTGGGGAACTGACATTGCAAAAGACAGATTTTTTTCTTTTTAAAGTGTCATGATTTCCTTCAGATGCAGCTGGGTCCTGAACAGATGAGGCAGGAGAATTGCTTGAACCTGAGAGGTAGAGGTTGCAGTGAGCCAAGATCTTGCCACTGCACTTCAGCCTGGGCGACAGAGCAAGACTCCTCAAAAAAAAGAAAAAGAAAATGTATTATCTGTGTTAGGCTGGGCATGGTGGCTCACGCCTGTAATCCTAGCAATTTGGGAGGCCGAGGTGGGCGGATCACCTGAGGTCGGGAGTTCGAGACCAGCTTGACCAACATGGAGAAACCCCGTCTCTACTAAAAATACAAAATTAGCCAGGCATGGTGGTGCATGCCTGTAATCTCCGCTACTCGGGAGGCTGAGGCAGGAGAATCGCTTGAACCCAGGAGGCCAAGGTTGCAGTCAGCCGAGATCATGCCGTTGCACTCCAGCCTGGGCAACAAAAGCGAAACTCCGTCTCAAAAAACAAGTATTATCTGTGTTTTAATTTCTGGGCTCGAAGGGATTAATGTTGGCCAGGCATGGTGGCTCACACCTGTAATCCCAGCACTTTGGGAGGCTGAGGTGGGTGGATCATCTAAGGTCAGGACTTCTAGACCAGCCTGGCCAACATGGTGAAACCCCATCCCTACTAAAAATACAAAAAATTAGCCGGGTGTGGTGGCATGTGCCTGTAATCCCAGCTCCTCAGGAGAGACAGGAGAATCGCTTGAACCTGGGAGGCGGAGGTTGCAGTGAGCTGAAATTGTGCCACTGCACTCCATCTTGGGCAACAAGAACGAAACTGTGTCTCAAACAAAAAACAAAATTAGCTGGACATGGTGGCACATGCCTGTAATCTCAGCTACTTGGGAGGCTGAGGCAGGAGAATCACTTGAACCTGGGAGGCGGAGGTTGCAGTGAGCCGAGATCGCGCCACTGCACTCCAGCCTGGTCAACAAGAACAAAACACCGTCTTAAAAAAAAAGAAAAGAAACTATTAATGTTATATCTTAAGTAATAATTAAACATCCTAAGAAAAACTAGATTTTATAGGAGTTAAGATTTGGGAATTATTATTTATAGTTAGGCTGGCCCTTAAAGTCTTCTTGAAGAAAGTAGATTCCAGGCTGGATGTTGCATAATGACTTGGACTTTCATAGCTAGAGAGGAGGGTGAAGGATATCTGCATTTTCATCCTATTTGAGGGTTTCACCTTAGTTTTCTCCCTGACTCGACTCTCCTCCCTCCCACCTCTTCTTTTCTCCTTCTTTCCCTAATGTGTTATGTTTCCTCTCTCATTTATACATTTTAAAATTAATGTTCATAGGATATAGATTTCCATTGTCATTTGTGGAGAAATGACAACAGGAATAAGATAAAGGAGAGGACTGTCCTCCCACTGTAAAAATAAGTGCACACCTGGGCAGAATTCAAACAGCAGAAATGTGTCTCTTTTAAGAGACTGGAGAGACACATCGCTGTGGAGATGACACTGAAGGATAGATTGAAAGGATGCCCATTTGAGGAAAATTTTAGCAATAAAAATTTAAACTGTTATCACAACTTAATGGTAATACTCATCATGGTACAGAATTTGAAAAATACAGAATAATGTATTCACTATTAACATTTTGATGCATTTCCTGTTTGCAGACATTTTTTGACAGAGTTCTCCTTTATAAAATGTAGTATTTCTTGTGGGCTATAAAATTTGATTTGATTCTTTTTTAAAAACTTTATTTTAATGTAAAAGAGATATAGTTGAAGTAGCTAGCTGTGAGGTAGATACCAAAGGCCCAGAATTCTACTACTTTATCATCTTATGTCCCCTTATGAGCCTGATCATGGCCTCAATTACTGATTTATCACTTAGTTAATATTTGTGAATGAGCATTGAATTGGAGTCCTTGGTCATTGGATGGTTTAGTAGAAAGAGCAGTTGGGAGAGAGCTGGGGGCAGGGTTGCTAGACAGATCCATGGAAGGTTTGGAATTTCAGTCTGAGCTCCATTACTACCCAGCTTGGTTATTTCAGTGGAAGTCTTTCTGTATATTAGAAAAAATTTCTTATATGTAAAACAAGGAGCTTGGTTAGTTCTTTTTAATGTCCCTTTCAGCTTTACCATTTCCAAAATATGAAATAAATAGAATCATATGGATGTACCCTTTGAATCTGACTGCTTTTACTTAGTATAGTGGGCTTGAGATTCATATTCATCTGTGTCATGTGTACTTTAGCTCAATTTTATTTCTTCCCTCACTCCCAAAAAATATTGAGGAAGTATCAAATGTGTTTTCATAGTAAGAAGGTTTAGATTATTGCTTTTGGGTTAGAGAGATGGGAAACATGAAAGAAAGTAGCATTTGAGCTGAGCACTGAAAGACATTTAAATGCCTGAATCCTGTGCAAAGCTGAGTAATATGAACTGTTCATGAAGGGAAGAAACCTTTGCCTATTTGACCCTTGACTGCTGGCTATGAAGAGAGAAACAGAACTTTCTGGGAGATGAGGACTCTCCAATGCTTGAAGTTAATAATAAATCCAGCTGTCTCTCAACTGGGTCTTCCCTGTCACTGGTGCTAACCTTGGATTCACCTCTAATTTATTCCCTGTCACATTTTTCATTGCATATTTCCAGTCTTTTTTATTTCTGTTTTGCTCTTTCGTTTTCTGAAAATATCTGCCTTTTGATTACTGAAAAAATTGTAGTTGTCTGAGTTGAGCCTCAACACCTCCCTCTTCAATACTTTACATTTTTCTGTTTTTACCTACCTTCTCCTTTTCTTTTGCATCTAACAAAGAAATATCTCTCTTTCCCCCCACCACCTCCATTATTTGAATTGTAGTCTTCTCATACCTTTCAGGTTCCTGCCCTATCTTTTAACCTGCTATTGTTCTTACCTCTTCAGCATATCCCTTCCCACAGACTCTTTCAGTCTTTAAGTTTGCTCAGGTTTCATCAGCCTCCAGTCTTTCCTTCCACCGTGTCTACTCCTTTGAATTATCATCCTCACACTGTCCCACCAATACCTGACTTATGAAAGAAACGATCCTCACTCACCACCTTGGCTTCATTATTTCCTGCTTTTGCCTTTATTTCTTGCAATCTGGATGTGTACCTAAAATTTTGTTGCATGGGTTTTTTATTGTTGATTCTTTTACGATTTTATGCAAAAGTAATTGTAAAAACTTGTATGTAAACATGAATGTAGTGTTTAAGCACTCATATCTACCACTGTGGCCATAAGGTAGAATGTTACCGTTCCTCAGAAAGCTTCTATAGGCCCACCCTGAGCATATTCCATTCTTCTGCACAAAAATAACCACCATCCTGAAGTTAGCATTAATGGTGACGTTGCTTTTCACTCAAAATATTTTTCCATCTACATATTTATCCTCAAATAACACATTACTTAGATTTGCCTGTTTCCATAATGTAAATTGAATTACACTGTACCATGGATATTTTATTACTGGTTTCTTTTGCTCAACGTTATGTGTTTGAGATTCATCCATGTTAGTACATATGCCTTATAATTGATTTTCACTTGATATAATATCCCATTGTATACATTAGAGTGTTTCTGTTTATTCCGTTGTTGATGGACATTTGGGTTATTTCTAGGCTTTTGCTATTACAAATAATACGGCTGTAAATGACTTTGTACTTATCTCTTGATACATATATGTGAAAAAGTCCCCAGAGTATTTTATTTATTCTTATTATTTATTTATTTTTTTTTTTTTGACAGAATCTCACTCTGTCACCCAGGCTGGAGTGCAGTGGCGTGATCTCAGCTCACTGCAACCTCTGCCTCGCGAGTTCAAGCAATTCTCCTGCCTCAGTCTCCCTAGTAGCTGGGATTTCAGGCACCCTCCACGACGCTTGGCTAATTTTTATATTTTTAGTAAAGACAGGGTTTCACCATGTTGGCCAGGCTGGTCTCAAACTCCTGACCTGATCTGCCCGTCTCCATCTCCCAAAGTGCTGGGATTACAGACGTGAGCCACTGCACCTAGAGTATTTTCTTAGTAGTGTTATTGCTGAACTTGTTCTAATGTTACTTAGTACTGCCAGCCAGTTTTCCAAAGCATTTGTACTGTTTTACACTGCTACTAATAGCGGCTGGGATTAACCAACTTTGCAATTTTAGCCAGTTTATCAGGTATAAAATGGTATCTAATTGGGGTTTTAATTTGCATTTCCATAGTTTCCAAGCAGATTTAACATCTTTTTCTGTGTTTATGGGCCATCTGTGTTTCTTCTTTGTTAAATTCCTATTCATTTATTTTGCCTGTTTTTTCTATTGAGTTGACTTTTTCTTATTGACTCAGAGGAGTTCTTTGTGTATTCTCATTACTAATCCTTTGTTGTTTGTATGGATTGTAAATATTTTCTTTTTTTAATTCACTTTATGTAGCCCTTTGATGAGCTTTTAATTTTAAAGTAAATTTATGTGTTTTCATCTTTTGGTTCTTGATAAAGAAATTCTTCACTTTCCCAAGGTTAGAATGATATTCTTTTATGTTATCTTCTAAGAATGTTACAGTTTCGCATTTCACATTTTGGCTTTCAATCCTTCTGAAATTTTGTTTTTTTTTTTTAGTACAGTGTAATGTGTCTAGTTTTTTTTTTTGTTTTTTGTTTTTCAAATAGATACCCAGCTACCCCTTTGTTGAAAACTCCACCTTTCCTCATTGACCTGTCATGTTTCATCCTTTCCTCACCTCTGTCATGTTTCAAGTGTTCATAGGTGTGTGTACCTCTGTCTCTAGACTCTCTGCACTGGTATATGTGTTGATCCCTACACTAATACCACCCTGCCCCAATTATTATTGCTCTGTAAATGTTAATATCTTGATGATTCACGTCTACATGTTTTAAAGAACATCTTGGCCCCATGCCATTCTATGTAAATTTTAGAATCAACTTGTTAAGTTCTACCCCTCCACTCCAAAAAAAAAAGACAGAGAGAAAACAATTTCTTGAGATTTTGATGTGAAGTTACTTTGAATCCATAGATAAGTTTAGGGAGAACTGACATTTTTACAATATTCAGCTGGCATCTGTCTATACAACTGGCATACTATAGTAACTGCACATTTTTAATTACTGGTTTTTTTTCACTATGTTTCTCAAGCTGGTGTCAAACTCCTGGCCTTAAGCGATCCTCCCACCTCTCAAATCTCTGGGATTATAAGTGTGAGCCTCCATGCCCAGCCATGTCTTTGTTTTTAAATAAAGTTTTATAATTTTCTGTCTATGGAACTTGCTATATTTTGATAGATTTATTTTCAGGACTTTATGTCTTTTAAGTGTTTATAAATAAAATCTTTAAAAATTGTTTTCATTTGGAATATACAAAGACAATTTTGTTATTATTATTTTTTGAGACAGAGTCTCACTTTATTGCCCACACTGGAGTGCAGTGGCAGGATCACAGCTCACTGCAGCCTCGACTTCCCACAGCTCAGGTGATCTTCCCACCTCAGCCTTCTAAGTAGCTTGGACTATTGATGCATCCCACTATGCCTAGCTAACTTTTTTTTTTTTTTTTTTTTGGTAGAGACAGGGTTTCACCATGTTGCCCCAGGCTGGTCTCCGAATCCTGGGCTCAAGGGCTCTGCCCACCTTGGCTCACGCCTGCTGGGATTACAGGTGTGAGCCACCCCGCCCAGCCACAAAGGCAATTTTAAAGTAGATTTTGTGTGCTGCAGCCTCATTAAACTCTCTTATTCTAATGATAAATTATTAGATTCCTTAGACTATTCTGTACACACAGTCAAATCACCTGGAAAGGGTTTTATTTTGGTTTTTCCCACTCAGATGTTTCCTTTTTTGTCTTGTTTTGCTGGATAGGCCTTAAAGTATGATAGACGTAGTAGTAGTGTTACCAGTGGCAAATATCCAAGTTTTACAGCATCAAATGTATTACTGTAGAAGGTATTTGAGTTACTGGTGGCAAATATGTACGGGTCTGCAGCAACTTCAATTCTTGCCTCCTCAGAAGAAAGAATTCGATTGAGGGCGTAAGGCAGAAGAAGAGACCAAGGCGAGTTTCAGAGCATGAGTGGAAGTTTATTTAAAAAGGCTTTAGAACAGGAAAGAAAGGAAAGCACACTTAGAAGAGTCCCAAGCAGGCACCGAGGTCAAGTGCAGTGTTTAACCTTGATCCTGGGACTTTATAGGCTGGCCCCTTTCCCATGGTTCTTCCCTTGAGATGGGCTGTGTAGTGCTCTCCTTACCCTTGGGAGGTGAGCATGCACAATGTGTTTAGGAAGGTGTAGGCATGCCTGTCTGAGGCTTTCTTCCCTTTTCTGGTGGTGTGCCCCCAGAAGGTCATACTCCGCCATTTTGTCTTTTAATGCACATGCCCAAGAAATTCTCCCTGGTGCCTGCCTTCAGTTACCACTTTAGTGCAACAAGTGTGGACCATTAGGAAATGGCCTCTCCCTGAAGCCAGCTGCCAATTTATCACTTAGAGAGGCAATATGAAAACTGCCAGACCATCACCCGACATTCTTAGTGGGTGGGGGAAGAGCCCTCTGCCCTGCTCATGCCTGTCTACCTATTGTAACAATAACTGGCCCCCTTATCTTGTTCTCAATCTTAAAGGAAATGCTTTTAATTTTTCACCATAAACTATGATGTTTATTTATTTATTTTAATGCTTATTCTTTATCAAGTTAAAGAAACATATTCCTATGCCAAGATTGCCCCTTCCCCCTCCCCCGCCCCTCCCCACTTCTTTTTGAGACAGGGTCTCACTTTGTTCCCCAGGCAGGAGTGCAGTGGCATGAGGTGGGCTCACTGTGGCCTCAACCTTCTGGGTTCAAGCAATCCTCCGACCTCAGCCCAAGTTGCTGGGACTACAGGTGTGTACCACCACGCCTGGCTGATTTTTGTATTTGGTAAAGATGGGGTTTCGTCACGTCGCCCAGGCTTGTCTCAAACTCCAGAGCTCAAATAATCCACCTGCCTCAGTCTCCCAAAATACTAGGATTACAGGCGTGAAGCAGCGCACCCAGTCCCAATGCCAAGAATTTTTATCATAAGTGGATATTGAATTTATCTAAGGGCTTTATGCATCTTTTGAGATTTCTATGTGATTCCCCCCCTTCCCCGCCCTTTATTGAACTTGATGAATCCTATTAATTTTTTGTTTGTTTGTTTTGAGACGGAGTCTTACTCTGTCTCCAGGCTGGAGTGCAATCGTGCTATCTCGGCTCACTGCAACCTCTGCTTCCTGGGTTCAAGTAATTCCCCTGCCTCCTCAGCCTCCTGAGTAGCTGGGACTACAGGCGCGCGCCACTACACCCAACTACTTTTTGTATTTTTAGTAGACATGGGATTTCACCACGTTGGCCAGGATGGTCTCGATCTCTTGACCGCGTGATCCTCCCGTCTCGGCCTCCCAAAGTGCTGGGATTACAGGCATGAGCCACCGCACCTGACCTAATTGATCTTTTTTCTTTTTTTGTTGCCCAGGCTGGAGTGCAATGGCGCGATCTCGGCTCACTGCAACCTCTGCCCCCCATGTTCAAGTGATTCTCCTACCTCAGACTCCCTAGATCTACCTTAGCCATAATATTTTATCTTAGTAGATTAGGTTTGCTATTATTATTTAGTGTTTTTTCATATACGTTTATGAATGAAACTGGCTTGTATTTATATTTTTCACACTTTATCAGGTTATGGTATCAAGGTTATACTGGTCTCAAAATGAGTTAGAAGTGTTTCTGGTTTTGTTGTTCTCTGGAAACGTTTGTGGAAGATTGGAATTATTCTTTGAATTTTTGGAAGCACTTGGGTAAAATCAACAAGGCTTTTTATTCTCTTCTTGGGAAGATTTTTACTTACCTACTAATTCAGTTTCCTTAAATGCTGTGAGACTCTACGGATTTTCTGTTTCTTCTTGAGTCAGTCTTGATAAGTTATATTTTCTATAGAGTTATTCATTTTTAAGTTTTAATTTTATTGACATGAAATGCTTCACAATATATTCTTAATCTTTTTATTATCTGCAGCATTTTTTTCTCTGTTTTTTTTGAGACAGGTTCTGACTGTGCTGCTCAGGCTCATCTTGAACTCCTGGTGTCAAGCAATTCTCCTTGCTTCTGCCTCTCTAGAGTGCTGGAATACAGGCTTGAGCTACTGCACCTGACCTGCAATAGTTTTTGATAAGCCTTTTTTGTTACACTTAAATTATTTACTTGCTCCTTCTCTCTTGTGTTCTTGTTCCATCTTACCAGAAGTTTGTAAGTTACAATGTGACAGGATTCTTTTGAAAGAACCAAGTTGGTGTTTCTATTATGTGGAAGTTTTTTAATGGTATTCATTATTGGTCTTACCTTTATTATTACCTTTCCTCTATTTTCTTTGGATTTATTTCCCAGTGCTCTTATCCTTATCTTCTCTGTACCATTTAATAGTATTAAACCACTTCAACCTTGTAGCTTTCTCATCCCTGGCTCCTAAAACATGCTAGTCTTGGTTTTTTAAAAAAACTGGTTTTAGATGTAGGGGGTAAACGCACAGGTTTGTTACATGGGTATATTGCCTGATGCTGAGGTTTGGGATTTTAATGATTCTGTCACCCAAGTAGCAAACCTAGGACCTGTAGGTATTTTTTTAGCCCTTGCCTTCTCCTTCCCTTCCCAGTTTTGGAATCCCTAGTGTCTGTTTCCATCTTTGTATCTTACGTGTTTAACTCCCACTTAAAGGTGAGAATATGTGGTATTTGGTTTTCTGTTCCTGTGTTAATTCACTTAATGGCCTCCGGCTGCATCCGTATTACTGCATGGATTTTGTTCGTTTATGGCTGCACAGTATTCCATGGTGCATATGTACCATATTTTCTTTATCCAATCCACTGTTTTGGGCACCTGGGTAATGCAGGTGTCTTTTGGGTAGAACGATTTATTTTTCTTTAGGTATATATCCAGTAATGGGATTGCTAGGTCGAATGGTAGTGCTGTTTTTAATTCTTTGAGAAGTTGCCAAACTGCTGTCCACAAGGACTGAACTGATTTGCATTCCCACCAACAGTGTGTATGTGGTTTTTTTTTTTCAGCCTTGTCAACATTTGTGGGTTTTTTTTTTCTTTTACTTTTTAATAATAGTCTGCCTAGTATGAGATGGTATCTCATTGTTACTTTGATTTGCATTTCTGATGATTAGTGATGTTGAGCATTTTTTCATGTTTGTTGACTGCTTGTATGTATTCTTTTGAGACATCTCTTCTTTTGCCACGTGTCTGTCTTTGCCTGCTTTTTAATGAAGTTTTTTTTTTTTTTCTTGTTGATTTAAGTTCCTTATAGATTTTGGATATTAGTCCGTTTTTGGATGCATAGTTTGCTAATATTTTCTCCTATTCTGGAGGTTGTTTATTCTGTTGATAGTTTCTTTTGATAGTTGGTTTTGGCCCCCAGTGTACCTATCTCCTCAGTCCTGTCTCTTTAGTTTAATTAAATCCCAATTGTCCATTTTTATTTTTGTTGCATTTGCTTTTGAGTACTTAGTCATAAATTCTTTGCTTAGGCCAATGTTTACAAGAGTATCTCCTAGGTTTTCTTCTAGGGTTTTTATAGTTTGAGGTCTTACATGGAAGTATTTAATCCATCTTGAGTTAATTTTTGTATGTAATGAGAGGTAGGGGTCCAGTTTCATTCTTCTGCATGTGGTTAGCCAGTTTTCCCAGCACCATTATAGGGTGCCTGTTTCCCATTGTTTATTTTTGTTGACTGTGTCAAGGATCAATTGGGTGTAGGTGTGGGGCTTTATTTTAGAGGTCTTTACTCTGTTATATTGGTCTGTGATTCTATTTTTGTACCCATACCATGCTGTTTCATTACAGTAGCCTTGTAGTATAGCTTGAAGTCAGGTAATGTGATACTTCTGGCTTTATTCTTTTTTGCTTAGGATTGCCTTGGCTATTCAGGCTCTTTTAGGTTCTATATGAATTTTAGAATAGTTTCTTTCTAATTATGTAAAAAAAATTATGTTGGTAGTTTGATAAGACTAGTGTTGAATCTGTAGATTGCTTTGGGCAGTATAGACATTTTAATGGTACTGATTTTTCCAACCCTTGCACATGGAATTATTTTCTATTTGTTTGTGTTGTCTGTGATTTCTTTTAACAGTGTTTTTATGTAGTTCTCATAGATATCTTTCACCTCCTTGGTTAGATGTATTCCTAGCTGTTTTTATTTTATTTTATTTTATTTTATTTTATTTTTATTTTTATTTTTATTTTAATGACTGTTGTAAATGGGATTGTATTCTTGATTTGGTTTTCAACTTGAACATTATTGATATATAGGAATGCTACTGATTTTTGTACATTGATTTTGTATCCTGAGTCCGCTGAAGTCATTTATCAGGTCTAGGAGTCTTTGAGCACAATCTTTAGATAATTTTACTTCCGCTTTTCCTGTTTAGATGCTGTTTATTTGTTTCTCTTGCCTGATTGCTCTGGCAAGGACTTCCAGTAGTATGTTGAATAGCAGTGGTGAGAGTGGACATCCTTGCCTTGTTCTTAGGGGAAGTGCTTTCAACTTTTGACTGTTTCATATGATATTGGCTATGAGTTTATCATAGATGGCTCTTATTATTTTGAGGTATGTTCCTTCAATGCCTAGTTTATTAGGAGTTTTTATTATACAGGGATGTTGGATTTTATTGAACACTTTTTTCTGGTTCTATTGTGATGATCATATGGTTTTTATTTTCATTCTGTTTACGTAGTTAATCACGTACTGATTTGTATATGTTGAACCACCCTAGCATCCCTGGAATAAAGCCCCTTGATCATGAGGAATTGACTTTTTGATGTACTGCTGGATTTGGATTACTAGTATTTTGTTGAGGATTTTTGCATCTATGTTCATCAGGGATGTTGGCCTGTAGTTTTCTATTTTTGTTGTATCATTGCCAGATTTAGGTATCAAGATGATGCTGGTTTCATAGAATAAGTTAGGGAGGAGTTCCTCCTACTTGATTTTTGGGGGATAGTTTCAGTAAAATTGGTACCAGCTCTTCTTTGTACAGCTGGTAAAATTTGACTGTGAATCTATCTGGTCCAGGGATTTTTTGGTTAAGTTTTTTGTTACTAATTTCGTTTAACTCGTTACTGATCTGTTCAGGATTTCTGTAAACACGTGAGTCTTGAAGGGTTTTTTTCTACTTTTCTAACTCCTCCTTCTGTTTCTCTGTGTCTTCACATCTCCTAATATAGGTGCTCCTATTATGTCTCCTAATGTAGAGTGCTCCTTTTCTCCCAGGCACACAAAACCAAGTGCTATTTGGTTTTGGCCCCCAATGTACCTACCTCCACATTTCTATCTCATACTTAACTTCCAATTGGGGTATGTGTGTGTATCTGTTTCTCTCTCCTTTCCTTTTAGTTCAGTTTAGGTCTTTATGTTTTACAAGAATAATTTCCATGTAATAACTACTTTCTTCTACTCCTCACCTCCCAATGGAGCCTCAGTTGCTACAGTAAAAGAGGTTAACCTGCCTTAGCACCTTAAATTCCTCTATTTATCTGAGTAGTTGTCTAAGTATTCTTTTTACCTTACTACCTTTGAATACTGTTTCGTGTTCTGTTATGAGGTGGTAAGTCCAGTGTGGCCACAATGGGAGACATAAGAAAAGCTCAGAAAAACAAAGTTTATTATACTCACAGGTCCTAGAGACAGGAGGCACAGCGCACCATGCAGGGCCACGTGGGGGAAGACACCAGAGTGGTGAGGGGGCAGAATATAGGAGTGAGTGGAAGGTTTAGGCCACTACCTTTCCTGGGGTTTTTAAGGGGAATAGTTAGGCTGTCACCTTTTTGCAGTGGCATGATCGTAGCTGGTTGCAGCCTCGAACTCCTGGGCTCAAAGGATCCTTCCTGCCTCAGCCTCTGAGTAGCTGGAATTAGAGGGGAAAGCCACCCACTGGCTCTAGGCCACTACCTTTGTTGGAGTTTCTGTGGGAAAGTCAGGACAGAGTAAGCAGTTTAGGATTGGCTAACTTCAATAATTTTGGAGGGCTTTGGGACCACCTAGGGGTGGTCTCTAGTTGCCTGGTACCTGGCCCTAGGATGAAGGCAGAATATTGCCTCTAGAGTCTGATTGAGGAAATTTGGCTCTAGATTGGTTAGTTTGTGTATCAAAGACATGCTCCTGGCTGGGCCCTTTGCTGTCTCCAAGAATTGACTAAACCTGGGAGGGGCAGTCTCTCCCCAGCCAGAAAGGTTTTTATGATGTCAAAATATCATTTATTAAAAATGTAAGAACATTTTACAATACAAAGACCATGCCTTCAGCTCATCCTCCCCCCAGAGGCAGAACCAGGGCACTTAAATACTATTACCAGTAGACCATTGTACCAGGGATACTAGACATCAGTCTCTCTGTATTATTTAGTGCTTTGTGACTTATAAGCAGCTTTGATAGCATTTTTATGCAACTTGAAAGTGGAACCAATATACAGAATTTCCACAGACTCCATGAGAGTGAAATATTTGGTTCTCGAAGACCTCCTATTAGTACTGTGTTAATCTTTTAAGTGCTTGTCTCTGTTTTTCAAAATCTCATATTCTTTTAGCCTTGTTGATTTATTTAATATATCTTGAGCATGTTTCTCTAATGGTGAACAGTCTCTTTTTCCTCCAGTTTTATTGAGGTATGATTGACAAAATAATACAATGCCGTACTATCTTAAAATCTCCGCAAAGGTACTGATAATCCTGCATAGGGATAGAGATAGCAACTAATGACAAACGCACAACTTTAAAATAGTGAAACTTCTACGTGTAGCTTATGGAAGTGACTCTACTTGACTAGAATGTCGTCGTGGAAAAAAATAAGAAAAAATAAAGGAGGTGACTCTAATTACATTTTATTTTCATGCAAGTTTTCAATTACTTGACACAAGCCTGCACTCAATTTTACTAACTATGTATGTCTAAGTAGTTCTATAGTTTTCTATTTGTGGAAGACTTTAGGAAAAAATAGAAGAAGCGATTTTATGAATTTTTAGAAAGTGAAATATTTATACATATCTTTTATAATTATCTCAAGGAAACAAATAGGGCTCTGGTTCATGTGCTATACCTAATGATTCATTCTTATTTAAGTAATACATCTGCCAGAAATTAGGGTGTGTATATTGGCAGACGTTAGCACTGTCTTAGAAACACTGCTGTAAGGTTCTAACTTTGTGCTCTTCTGACTGGTCTGCTCTGGATTTGTGTGCACACACAGGTGTAAGCATGGGAAGATGGGGTATTTGAGTGGTAGGAAATGGAAGTGTAGAACCATATCCATGGTCTAGACAATTCTTACAGATTCCTGTGGTCTGTTATATTTTATTCAGTACATGATGTTCTGACTTTTTCCAAATAATAACCAGATATAGTAATTTGAAAACAATGTATTATAATACCTTAGAAAATATTTCTGGGTGTTAGGGTGGCCTATCTTTCCATAAATTAGCCCTATTCTAATATCAGATCACAGCAAAAGTGGTTAAAAAGCGCTCGCATAACATTTTTATTTTCTTTCTTTCTTTCTTTTTTTTTTTTTTTTTTTTTTTGAGACAAGTTGTACCTCTGTCACCCAGGCTGGAGTGCAGTGGCGTGATCTTGGCTCACTGCAACCTCCGTCTTCTGGGCTCAAGCCATTCTCGCTCGGCCTCCAGAGTAGCTGGGACTTCAGGCACGCACCACCACACACCTGGCTGATATTTTATAGAGACGGGGTTTCACCATGCCGCCCAGGCTGGTCTCGAACTCATAAGCTCAAGCCATCTACCCACCTCGGCCTCCCAAAGTGCTGGGATTACAGGCATGAGCCATCACACCCAGCCTCGCATAACGTTTTGAAAAATATAATTATAGCAGGGCCCTTGCTAATGAGATACATGCAGCAATCTGTTGTTTAGGATTAAAGGAATTAGTACAGCTATTGTTTTCTTTATGCTTATCATGGAAAAGGTTGCTTTTTGCCATCAGATTGCTATTCATTAAAGTGTTTGGAGTTAATAATAAGTCTTTCTTGCTCTTGGCAAAGTCACCAGTGAATTTCTTCTGTCTAGCCACATATCAAGTAAGCTGAAAATAGAAGAGAGCCTCAGGGTCTCTTTGAACTCTGTTCCTATGCTAGCTGCTCCGGTCACTGCATTCACATCTGAATTTTCACACACCATCTTATGATTGTAATTTATTATTTATATTTTTGTTTCTGTTTCTTAAGCTTATCAGTGTTTGTGTACTTGTCATGCAGTCCTGCTTTTAGAAGATAAACCATTTTACTGTGTTTCCTTTCTTTTGAATCCCTTCTCCTTGGAGGTATTTAGGAAAGTACTTATGTAAAATAGGTGCCTGATGAATGTTGGTAACTGAAATCTAGTGCTTTATTTCATTTATTTCTTTTAATAGTTGTAATTATTTTGCTTGCTTTCTAGGCACACAAACCAATGGTCTGGACTTTCAGAAGCAGCCTGTGCCTGTAGGAGGAGCAATCTCAACAGCCCAGGCACAGGCTTTCCTTGGACATCTCCATCAGGTAGGAATGTTCTGCTCAACCATCAGTGAGAGTGAAAGATAGAGGCATAAAATACTGGGGCCTGAGGAAGTTATTTCAGAATGTGGAACCTTTTAACTTATTTAAAGCCTAGTGCTAATTATGTGTAATTGTGTCATTCTATTTGGTTAGTATGAAATCCTATAGTTTAGTTGAGTGTAGAGTCATTGACTCCACAGGTGTGTGGGAAGCAAAGGAATTCCTTGTTGTGAATGGAATGTGTATAGTAACTGGTTTGCTGTTTTTGTAAGTGGGTATCTGTGGCGGCTGCCTGATGGTAGAAATTATCAAAATCATCCAAAAAGATGTAGCTACCATTGCCTGAGACCTGCTGTAAAAGGCTCTGAGCTGCAAGCTCATTTCTGTCCTCTAAAACAGTTCCAGACCATGACAGTTGATTTGGGCAACTACTCAGAGGCTTTTGCTTGACTATGACCCCCGCCCCCTAGTTTGAGGTTCAAAAGACTCTGCCTCAACTTTGTTAGCCTGTGTCACAACATTTTTTTCCCTGGGTCTAAAACAGACCATGAATTCTGTTCATTCATGTTTTAGCTATAATGTAGAGGGAACGGGAATAAAAAAAACAAACACTGGTACTCAATAGTTTTGGGATATGGAAGCTGATTAAAAATGGGAAACAGTGAAAACAGTTGGGAGCTAGACTATCAGAGTATCTCAACCCCTTGACTCATGTTCACAATTATATATTAGAGCAATATTTTGGTGGTCTACATGTGTTGATAGTGATGGTGCTAGTGATGATGCCTAATGATGGTGATGGTAGTGATTCAGTGAAAAATCCGTATGGACATAAGACCTCCCAGGTTACATATTAACATATTAAGTTACTGAGCACTGAATATATACATCTTACTAAAGTCTTTTCATCAAAATATGTCATCAGACCACCTAAACTATAAAAGAAATTCTTCTACTTGAAAACGGGTAAAATCCTGGAAAGCTGTTCTAAAGCCCATTTATTTGTTCACAGACTCAAAGGGATATCCTGTAGGCAGCAGTTATCATCTTCTATTAGAGTGAGGCCTAATGGAACACTTTTGCTCAGGCACATAGCTTTGTTTGTATCTTTGAAATGGAAAAACTTTGACATTAACTTTCAGATAAAATATTAAGATAAATCAACATCTAAAATGGATTTTAAAATATTTTAAATATATCCTAGAAGAAAAAAATGTTTTCATGTTGATTTTTTTTCTAAGAACATATTCAAGCCTCCACTAATTTTTCTGGGTTCCTAAGAGGAATAGCATTTTTGACAGAATTTAATCAATTATTTGGACCTAGTAAGCATCTTTATCTGGCTTAAATATGTGATGGTCCAAATGTATTAAAGACTCCCTGAGGGCGCACAGATGATGTGCAGTTTTCTCCCCACTGGGTCCAAATTCCGAGATGATTGCAACTCTCCCTGTACCAGCTCCGGGACCTCTAGATCTGGCCACTGATTACCAAAGTCATAGACCCTTCAATACCACCCAGACCACAGGACTGCAAACCAAAGAATTTTACTTGAAATTGCGACACCATTAAATCTCCCATCAAGACACGAGTCCTTGCATCTGATTAGATACATAATTAACAGTGTGACACTTGCCTTCTATTTCCAGCTCCCTTATTGAGAGAATTAGCACCTTGAACCTTTCCTTACCATAATTATAATATACATACACAAAATAGATGGTTTTAGGTCTGTTGCCCCATTGACTATAAGTTCCATAAAAATGGAAACCTTTTGTTGTTTACCTGTGTCCCAGCATTTACCAAAGAACCCCATGATACAACAGGTGTTCAGTAATTATTTGTTGAATAAATTCATAGATGACTAAATGGTCAAGTATGAGACTACTGAGGAAGAAATGATTAGCTTAACCTGTACAGTCTAAGACATTTCTCTCAGGGTGATTTTTGAGCTGAGTCTTGAAGGGTGTTAGAAACTAGCTAAATGGAGTTGGTAAAGGAATGCTCTCTCTTTATTTTTAACTTCCTATTTTTAAAAAGCTTTCAAATCTATAAGAGTTACAACAATAGAACAGTGTTCATCTGAAAGCCCTTCCCCTAGAATCACCAATTGTTACTATTTTACCGTATTTGCTTTATACCATATGTGTATATGTATGTACTTACACAAATTTTTTTTGAGATGAGGTCTTATTATGTTGCCCAGGTTGATCTCCAACTCCTGAGCTCAAGTGATCTTCCTGCCTCCTATACAACTATGATTATAGGCGTATACCATGGCACTGAGCCAAAAAAAATTTTTTTTGCTAACTCCTTTGAAAGTTGCAGACATTGTAACCATTTACTTCTAAATACTTCAGCATGTTTTTCATAAAAACAGCATTCTCTTATAAAACTACAGTGCAAATTTCAAATTCCAGAAACTTAACATTGATGCGATATCATTTTCCAATATTGGCCCATATTTATATACTTCCTGCCCACAATCCAGTCCATACTTTGCATTTAGCTGTCATGTCTGTTAAGTCTCTTTAATCCAGAACAATTCCTCAGCATGTCTTTGTCTTTCATGATATTGGCATTTTTGAAGAATAGAGGCCAGCTGTTTTATAGAATGCCCCTTTAACTTGAATGTGTTTGATTGTTCCCTCAATGGCTGAATTCAAGTTACGCATTTTTGAAAGGAATACAAGAGAAGTGATGCTGAGTCCCCCTCGGTGCATTCAGAAGCCATATCATATTGCTTTGTCCCATTATTGTGATATTAAGTTTGATTATTTTATTAAGGTAGTGTTGATCAGATTTGTCCACTGTAAATACGTTTTTTTGCCTCCTGGTAGGTAATACTCTGTGAGGCAGTACTTTAAAGACTGTATAAATATCCCGTTCCTCAACAAACTTTTACCCTGAAACATAATAAGTAAAAACCACATAAAATTTTTATCTTCTTCAAATCTTTGTACCTGAAGCTCTTTCCTTGGGCTCTTTGACTTCTTAGCCTTTAGGCCTTAAACATATTATCTCTTCAGGTAGGCCTCTCCTGATTACACTGTATTTTAAATGTGTTCTACATATGTCTTCAGATTTGGGTTTTTTTTGTTTTTGTGTTCGAGGGTTCTCATCTACTAACAGGACTAGCAGTTTCAAATAAAGGACATAGTAGTCAATGCATTTTAGCTCTTAACTCTTTACTGAGCTCCATACCAACATTTATATTTAATCTCAGGACATCTTGATGCTATGTGGTATATACAAAATGAAACTCATTATCTTCCCTGTCCCTGTTAGTGGTACTGACATTTTCCATTTGCCCAGATTTGAACCCTGGAATAATGTATGACTCTCTTCTTTTCATCTAAATCCAGGCAGGATCCTTATGTAGTACATTGCAGAGACTTGCATGTTTCCTACTTTTTATTCCCACTGCCACCATTCTAGTTTAGTTTTCCATTTATTCTAGCCTAGTTTATATTCTCTTTCTCCCTTCTCAGTCTTTCTTTGTTTCAGGACAGCAGTATACACCAGTTATTTTGTAGTGTTTCTCAGTTTGGGTTTGTCTGATTTTCATCGTGATTAGATTCAGATTCTATACTTTTGTTAGGAATGCAGCATAAGCAATGCTGTATTCCTCTCAGTGCATCATAGCAGAAGGCATGTGTCTCCTTCCTGATGACTCTTGTTTGTGCTCACTTGATTATTTGTCTGCCAGGTTTCTCCAATGAAAAGACACTATTTTACCCTTTGTAAGTATTAAGTATCATTGGAGACATAGTTGAGAATATGTAAATATCCTGTTACTCCTCAGATTTCTCACCCATCAGTTATCCATTGATGACTCTGCGTAAATCATAGTTCTTATCATAGTTGCCAAATGATGGTTTTCTAATTCCATGTGTATCCTTATTTTCACATAACCATGATTTGAACTTCCTGAATGTATGAAATGTTTTGACAGACATTTATGTGTGGTTTATAGGATAGATTTCTTATTTCGGCTAAGAGTTTTAAGTTATGATTATAAATGTTTTAAGGACTGGGCTGTGTGGGTGTGTAAATATATTTCTACTCTGGTGTATACATGGGACATTTGAAATTAAAATAAGTAGCTGGTTCTGATTGTTTCTAATAATAAATAATGTATATAGATAGCTTATTATATGTTCTTTAACACAATGTGGACGATTAATTAAATTTTAAGAATCTAAGCATTCTATGAATACAAACAGAATGTTATATAAGGAACATTCAATACAAGTGTGGCATGGCTGACAGTGTTCATTTAGTGTGGGAAAACGTCTTCAAAAAAAGATTAACAGCATTTTTCTGTGGGACCAGTGGGAGTGGGGTAGGGTGGGTTGAGAAGGGACTTAGCTTGTTCATAAAGTTTTAACTCAGTAAGACAGACCTCTTTGTCTTCTCAGTTCTAGCTCGGTGACACATAGTAGACTTAAAATATTTAGTGATGACAACCCCTTGTGATGAATGTCAACAGTATTAAACTAGAATTTCCCCTGATTACTTATAGGTCCAACTCGCTGGAACAAGTTTACAGGCTGCTGCTCAGTCTTTAAATGTACAGGTAAACTGGGACCTGGGATTATGGATCAATCTTTTATTTATTTTTTCTTAAATTTTTCTAATTTTCTATAGTGAGCATATATTTTATAATAGAAAATGCTTAGAAGTATTACCTTTTTAAAATTAGTGAATCTCGTGAAGATTCAAATAATGATACTTATTACCATTAATGAAAATCAGTTTTATATTCTGCTACTGTGCATGAACGAGAGATGGACAGGAAAAGTCTGCTTTCCAAGTTTTATGTGTAAGTTCAGTAAAAATGTTTCTAAGTTATACTGCTATAACACATACCTAAACACACAGCCTGAAAGTTCTCTTAAATGCCAGTTTGTTTCCAAAAGGCTTGTTATTTATCATTTTTGATGTCTTAGGGAGACCTTATAGGGCAGAGGAAAGAACACTGGACTGTTCACAAAAGTGTTCACAAAAACAGTTTGACCAGGTTTGCATTCTCATTCTGCCACTGACTAGCTGTGTGACCTTTGGCAAGTCACATAACCTCCTTGGGTTCAGTTTTTCTCATCTGTACTTAAGTGGGGACATTTATAAGATTGCCAGGGTTCCTCTCCACCCTAAAATGTTAGGTTTCTAATAATTGTAATTAAACCTGTTCATAGATATTGGTGGACAGACAGTCAAAATGTTAAAACAAATCTGGCCACTTTCCTTCTTTGAACCATATGGCAAAACATACAAAGTTCAAGTGTTAGGCAGTGCTCTCTAACATTTCTATCAACCTGCTGGTTCCTTTCATTATAGTGTTTAGGTAACTAGCAGTCAAGAGAGAAAGACAGTATTATGGAAGATTGATTTCAGTGTTGCTAATGACTAAAGACCTTGGGTTGAGCATTTCATGAAACCCAGTTGAATATGGACCTAGTAACACGTGGGAACAAGGAGAGAAAAGAAAAAGAGATAATATGACCTTACTTTCTGAGGGAGAGGAGGCGGAAAATTGCCTTGGTTGCCATGGTAAACTTTCATCCCTTAGAGAGATGTTGGCAAACAGGCTGTATCTCCAGTGCAGAATGTTTACAGTCCTGCACTGTAATTATCTCTCAATGACTGGCAGAATTAATCAGAGCATTTATGTTAATTAGCCTTGCTGCAGTCCCTAAAACAGGTGGTGGGAAATATGCAAATCTATGCAGAATTTTAATGCTTTGCATAACCAGTTTTAATTACCATAAAATTTTCTCTTCGTGCCCCTCTCTCTTGACTGCAGCATTTTCTTTCTGAGCTTGTGTGTTAGTTGATGGGAGTTGCTAGATTTACCGTTCTGTAAAATATTAGGTGGAAAGTTCTGTGGATCAAGCGATCATTCTCTGAGGTGGTATATGGAGAAGTTTCAGACTGACCACCAGGTGTGTTAAAATATTGGTATGGAAGGTCTAATGTAGAGGTGAATTGAAAATGTGTTCTTCCCTTTACCCCCTATTTCTAGAGTTGAGGAACTGGGGGCTATGAAAAATAATCTATAAATTGGTGGGGGATGACTATTTATTTTTAAAAATTATAGTAGCAGTTTTGCTGGCATTGAAATTAAAAGTCTAAAAACTTAGTATATGAAACTAGGAAGATACAAAGAAAAGAAAGGAGGTAAACCAGAACTCATGACTGAGTAAGTCCATGGTTTAAAGGATTCCTAAAAGATGGGGTTTTAAGTACATTTCTTTTAATCAACTATTTGCAATCTTTTATTTCCTACCCCACTCCACCTCAGTCTAAATCTAATGAAGACTCGGGGGATTCACAGCAGCCAAGCCAGCCTTCCCAGCAGCCTTCAGTGCAGGCAGCCATTCCCCAGACCCAGCTTATGCTAGCTGGAGGACAGATAACTGGGGTAAGTGTTCACTGAGAGAATTATAATAAACTTTTTCTGTGTCAGAACTGCCATTGGCCAATATCTGATTAGAATTTTTCACCATAGCTGGCAGTAACATGGCTATGCCTGGCACTATTGTGTCTTTAAGGAACTTCCTACACTGTACGTAGCTCTGAAAAAGGAATTATCTTTGTCATAAGTTTTCAGGATATCTTTTGTTAGAATTGTGGATGCTCTGGATAAATTACAACTTTATTAAACCCCCGTTTCAGGTGTTGCTTCATCTTGCAATGGAGTAATTATCATATAGTTGAGATCATTACACTGAAAATGGCAGTTGTCCATTTGGCGTTAAGACATCACTGCAGGGTAGAAGTTAAAGAATGGATTAGTACCTGCAAAAGAAAAACTTTTTTCTTTAAGTTACTGTGTAATGGTCTAAAATAAAACATGTGGCTTCATATCCTAACTCTGCAACTTACCGTGTGCCTAATTACTTCATTTTCCTCTACCTCAGTTTTCCTTCTGTTAAATGGAGATACTAATAATACCCATCTTACATTATGTTGTGAAGATTGGAGATAATACTATAAAGCTTATAGAACAGTGCTTTGCATGTAGCATTCAACAAATGTTGTTTATTTTTATTCTTGATCTTAGCCAAAAGGCTGAGGTCTGTCATTTATTTTTTATTGTTAATAAATTGACCTGTGTGACTATATTAAGCTTTTAAGTTTTCAGCTGTCTTTTCTCTAAGGCACCATTCAAAATATTTTTCCAATGTTGAAAATTTGTGTATTAAATTATCTTTGTGGGGATTGGTTTAGGGCAATAGTAAGGAATAGTTATTATTCAATTCACATCGCATTAACTCCCAATAATTTTCTGGGGTTTTTTTTCTGTTTCTTTTTTTTTTTTTTTTCTTCCAGTTATGTATTTTGTCAGTGGACAACTGTTTTAAGAACTGTTGCAAAATTGTTTACAAAAATCCCATCAGTAGAGATGTATGTATGTATATATATTATATAAAAATTAAAAATATATCTATACTTTATATATACACATATCCCTTAAAGGATTTTGAGTTTTTGAATGGTTTGGTTTTGAGCCTTATGTTTCTAATGCACAAATTGTGTTTGATTCTTTTAGAGGAGGTTGTGGCACTAAGTGACTGTACATATACTTCAGAAAATTATGGTTCCATCTTATTTGATCAATCAGAACATGTCACCAAAAGAAAAGTAGAACACACTTACTATGATTTAAGTGTGTTTGAAATAAGTTGCATTATGAAAGCAAGTTTAAATATGCTGTAAATACATTTCCTACTTTACTATTTGGGTCTTGTTTTTGGTGACTAGTGTCTACAATAGTAAGAGGGAGTTGGGATTCTAAGTTCCTGTGGCTGGAGCTTCTATTAAACCTGGGCATTCGGGTTCATTTGCATGTAAAGAGAACAGCTATCACCACCTGTTTCATAGAGATAATGTGTTGGGAAGGAGATGTAAAGTTGCAGAGACCCAATGCTTTCAATCACAGAAAAGATTGTATTAGGGAGGGGCCTGTAGGGAGACTTGTAAAAGAAACAAATGGAGCTCATATTCTTTAGTCATATCTTTGGACTTAATGGAAATGATGGAATATGGCAGGGATTCATGCTAATAGGAAGCAGCTGGGCCTTATCAGTTCTTTCCTTGGTTATATCCAGCATCCTTGTTCCTCATTCATCTGACTAATCACTTGCTGTTCGGTTGGGTGTAAATTTCTTTTCATATCCTGTCAGCGGTGATTCTTTTTTTTTTTTTTTCTTGCTTACTAGTTAATTACTTTCTTGACCAAACCCTAGGGCCCTGGACAAGCTTGAATGATTAAGTCCAGAGTGGGGACCACCATTTTAATTTAAATGTTCTGCTAGTAATGGTAGTTTGATCACTGATGAACATTTTAGCTGTCTAGTAAGCATGTGAAGTGGGGTCGCTGGGGACTAATATCATTTGAGTTACCTATTACAAAGCAGTTGACTCGCATTGGGAGACTTTCTCCTTCAACACTTTCCCATTATGTGTTCTGATTTTGTTTAGCTTACTTTGACGCCTGCCCAGCAACAGTTACTACTCCAGCAGGCACAGGCACAGGCACAGCTGCTGGCCGCTGCAGTGCAGCAGCACTCCGCCAGCCAGCAGCACAGTGCTGCTGGGGCCACCATCTCCGCCTCTGCTGCCACGCCCATGACGCAGATCCCCCTGTCTCAGCCCATACAGATCGCACAGGTGAGTAAGGAACTCCAATAGCGGGAGCAGCAAGTGAGGAATAAAGTGGCAGGTTTTATTTAATGTTAAATTAACTTTTTGATTGTTAGTGTGGGGCCTTAAGTGCCTGAGGAGCTCTGGATCAGTGAGGTAAGTGGTACCCTTCCTTACCACTGAATTAGAAATAATGTTTGTTTGCTTATTGTAGTTGATATTATAAACATATAGCTGATTATTTGAATAACTATTTATATTGACAATTCTTGAATAATTAGCTGGCATATTTTTGAAGCAGGGGATTACTGTATTTATTTTAATTAGCTAATTACAGCAGACATGAATTTTTTTCATGTGCTCTGCGGTGAATGTTGCCACCCATGTATGAGAGAAACAGTGAGTAATCTCTGCTATGGAGTGATTAACATTGTGGAGAACATGATTGCATTAGAATGTTGTTTGGTTTCAGTTTTCACATTTTAGGGCAAAGTATCTAGAGATAATAAAAATTTATTTAAGAAGCGCTGGACATGGTGCCTTACACCTGTAATCCCAGCACTTTGGGAGGCTGAGGCCAGCAGATCTCGAGGTCAGGAGATCGAGACCATCGTGGCTAACACAATGAAACCCCGTCTCTACTAAAAATATAAAAAACTAGCCGGGCGTGGAGGCAGGCACCTGTAGTTCCAGCTACTCAGGAGGCTGAGGCAGGAGAATGGCGTGAACCCAGGAGGCGGAGCTTGCAGTGAGCCGAGATCGCGCCACTACACTCTAGCCTGTGTGACAGAGTGAGACTCCATCTCAAAAAAAAAAAAAAAAAATTTATTTAAGAAGCATACACAATAGTACCAAGGAGGAAAATAAATAAAATCTTTTATCTCAGGAAGAGGAAAAAGGTATAAGTAGTTGTATCAGTAAAATATATGAAGAGTTATGAGTCTAATTGTTAGACAGCTGTCTTTATGCCTGTCAGAAAAGACTCAGAAATGGACTTAACTTGTAGCAAGAGTTTGACTAACCATTTAAAAAGAACTAACTATAAGAGTAGAGATATCAGACTAGTCTTTATACAGTCTTTATCAAGATAATGTTTTGATTTTGGCCACTTTCTCATCACCAGATAAATGTTTTTAGTGCCAGCTGTGAGACCTTATATGAACATTAGTCTAAATAAGATAACGTACATGAAACACTTTGAAAATTATAAAATAGTAGGCCAATGTAAGGTGCTATTGTTGTTAGGGATCAAATTTTTATATGGATAGCTATTTTTTGTTTTAAAAAATTGAATACTTTAGAACATGTGGAAAAGGGCAAAAAAATTGAATACTGATTTTTTCAGTTAAGTTAGATAAGCTGTTGTCAAATGTCATAAGTCATTATAGGCCCTTTATTGATGGAAATTCAGATATAATGCGATTAATTTTTATTTAAGAGAATATCAAATATTTAAAAACTATTTTCTCACTTGATTTTTAAAACTAGTCTTTATGTGATAAAAAACAGAAGTATATTTGTTCTGAGGGAATTTTAAAGAACCTTTGAAAATTAGGCTTATCATAACAATATATGTCAGTCCACAAAAATAGTAAGTAAGTTGCAGAGGCTCCAGGTTGCTTCACATGCTTTGTCAAGCACACACACAGCATACCCTGTTTGGAATATGAAAGCATGCCAAGTATTTACTCTTCTTTATTTGGAGGTGACAGAAATATCAGCTGGAAGCCTTATAATTAAGTGAACTTTTATTTCAGAATCTCCAATCCATGTTTTAATTCCAATTTTTCAGGATCTTCAACAACTGCAACAGCTTCAACAGCAGAATCTCAACCTGCAACAGTTTGTGTTGGTGCATCCAACCACCAATTTGCAGCCAGCGCAGTTTATCATCTCACAGACGCCCCAGGGCCAGCAGGGTGAGCTCCTCCTCAGAGCTAATTAGTGATATACCAAGGCTGTTCACTGAATGTTACACATGCATGAACTACTGTCATTTTGGCCCTGAAACTATTAGAACAATGTTTTTTATTAAATTTTGGTTGATTATAAACTTTTGTTTAAGAAAAATATATATATATATTTTTTGGTCATAAATACCACATTATTGAAGGTTGTCCTGAACTGCCATTCATCTGCTTAATCACTAAGGAAGAACCAAGAGTTTGGCCAAAAGTCTAAGTGAAATTATTCAACATGCCAAACATAAATTGGATAAGTTGCTGCTAGTGTTTTAATTGTTTTTCATGGAAGTGTATTCAAAGAATATAGACTGAGTATTGAAAGTATGTGCTTCTAACCATTGTTTTTTAATTTAAGGAGGAAAGGCTTATAATAGAAACTACAAATTTTGTGAGTTATAAAAAACATCTTTGAGTCCTTTGAGTGGTAAATATTATATAATTAATATATCAAACAACCAATCGTGTGTAAGGTCGGTTAATGTAATCAGGGTGGAGAGTGTTGAGAGTATCAAGGCTTCAACCCAAGGAACATTAGTGCATCACCACTGATTCTTTATTATTTCTAAGTGGGTTTTTTTTTTTTGCCTTTTTTCTTCTTATTCATTCCAAAGTCTTTTGTCATGAAATAATTATTCTCCCATATGTTCAAGGTTCAAAGATGAGTAATTCAGTGTTTACTTGCAGAGAGTTCACAATTTGGTGACAGGGAAACAGACCTAAATTGTGTTAGACTTGATATGCACAGAATGCTATGGGAACCAAGCAAAGAGACCCCTGTAACTTTGTGCTCAGATAAGTCTTCACAGTGAATTTGGGAAAATGCATTCATAGGCTTACAAAAGGGAGAATGTCAGTCTTGGAAAATGAACAGCATTTGCAAAGCTTAGAAACATGGGGGAAAAATCAATAAGCTGTGTTAGAGAACTATAAGTAGTGCCTTACAATGGCAGAAGAAGTTTGCATATACAGGTAATAGTGAAATTTGAGCTCAGAAAGATTAGCGGAGACCAGATCATTAAAGAACCTTAGATAAGTTTCCAGGAGTTTGACCTTAAATCCTATAGCTTAGTGCTTCCTAAGATTGATATATTTAAGAGTCACTTGGTGGCCAGGCGTGGTAGCTCACACCTGTAATCCCAGCACTTTGTGAGGCCAAGACAGGCAGATCATGAGGTCAGGAGATTGAGACCATCCTGGCTAACACGATGAAGCCCCATCTCTACTAAAAATACAAAAAAATTAGCCAGGCGTGGTGGCAGATGCCTGTAGTCCCAGCTACTCAGGAGACTGAGGCAGGAGAATGGCATGAACCCAGGAGGCGAAGCTTGCAGTGAGCCAAGATCGAACCACTGCACTCCAGCCTGGGCAACAGAGAGAGACTCCGTCTCAAAAAAAAAAAAAAGTCACTTGAGGGATTAGAAAAGTTTCCTGAGCCCTAACCCCAACCCCCCAATTATTTTTATTCTTATTTTTAAACTTTTAGGTTCAGGGTTACACTCAGGTTTGTTACATAGATAAATTACATGTCATAGGGATTTGGTGTACAGATTTTTTCATCACCCAGGTAATAAGCATAATACCTGATAGGTAGTTTTTTCAATTCTCACCCTCCTCCCACCCTCTACCCTCAGGTAGACCCTGGTGGCTGTTGTTCCCTTCTTTGTGTCCGCAGGTACTCAAAGTTTTTATGGCTGTGTAGTATTCCATTGTGTATATGCACCACATTTTTTTAAATCCAGTCTAGTGTTGATGGATATTTAGGTTGATTCCATGTCTTTGCTATTGTGAATAGTGCTGCAATGAATATATGCACGGGTATGTGTCTTTATGGCAGAAAAATTTATATTACTTTGGGTATATACCCAATCATGGGATTGCTCTATCAAATGGCAATTCTAAGTTATTTGAGAAATCACCAAACTGCTTTCCACAATGGCTTAACTAATTTACATTCCCACCAGCAGTGTATAAGCGTTCCCTTTTCTCCACAACCTTGCCAGCATCTGTTATTTTTTGAGTTTTGTTTTTTGTTTTTTGGGATTTTAAGAGACGGAGTTTCACTCTTATTGCCCAGGCTGGAGTGCAATGGCGCGATCTCAGCTCACCGCAACCTCCGCCTCCTGGGTTCAAGCAATTCTCCTGCCTCAGCCTCCCAAGTAGCTGGGATTACATGCGCCACATGCCCAGCTAATTTTTTTTTTTTTTTGAGACATAGTTTCACTCGTTGCCCAGGCTGGAGTGCAGCAGTGCAATTTCAGCTCACTGCAACATCCACCTCCTGGGTTCAAGTGAGTCTCCTGTCTCGGCCTCCTGAATAGCTAGGATTATACGTGCCTGCCACTATCCCAGGCTAAGTTTTGGTTTTTAGTAGAGATGGGGTTTCACCATGTTGGCCAGGCTGGTCTCGAACTCCTGACCTCAGGTGATCTGCTCATCTCGGCCTCCCAGAGTGCCAGGATTACAGGCATGAGCCACCACTTTTTTTTTTTTTTTTTTTTGAGATGGAATAAATAGGAAATTGATTCACAGGCTCCTCGTTCTTGCTTTATTTGGTTGGTTTGTTTGTTTGTTTTTGAGATGGAGTGCAATGGCATGATCTTGGTTCACTGCAACCTCTGCCTCCCGGATTCAAGCAGTTCTCCCTCAGCCTCCCAAGTAGCTGGGATTACAGGCATGCGCCACCACACCCAGCTAATTTTGACAATTTTTTTTTTGAGACAGTCTTGCTCTGTCAACCAGGCTGGAGTGCAGTCCACAATCATGGCTCACTGCAGTCCCAGCCTCTTGGGATCAATCAATCCTCCCACCTTAACCTTCAAAGCAGGTGGGACTAGTGTGTACTCTCTCACCTAGCTAATTTAAAAAAAAAAAAAAAATTTTTTTTTGTAGAGACATGTCTTGCTGCGGTTGCCCAGACTGATCTTGAACTCCTGGGTTCAAGCAATCCTCGTGCATCAGCCTCCCAAAGTGCTGAGTTTCTAGGCATGAGCCACTGTATCTGGACTCACTTTGAGGAGTCTAATGTGAATGGCCCAATATCTTCCAGTAAGAAAGTCTTCTGTAAACTCTGCTAAACCACAGATTTAATCAGAAAAGTGGCATTTCCAAGTTTGTATTTAATAAAGTTCGTGTTGAAACTTGGGTAGGAAAAACTGGTAAATAAGTAGGTAGAGGGGACGGGACCTGGTGGCCAGTTATATTTGATTAATGATAGGAAAGAGGTATCTAGGTATAATGCCTGGGTTTTTAGGAAACTACGAGGGTTGATAGGTTCAGAGGAAATATAATATATGTAGTATTAGAAGAGCCTTGGTGAAACCAACCTTTTAGGTATAAAGGATTAAGTAGATTCAAAAGATACTGCATTTTCAGAAGTCAAAAACTGGTGGAGAGTGGTAGTCGCAATGGAAGAAAATTCCAAGAGGGAAGGAGAAAGTGACCTAGATGAGAAAGACTTAGGAAGGGCAATGCTAAGTGTGTTTATTAGGTTTGTTAGATTTGTTAAGATGGAATGAGATTGCCTTTATTCACTTGCAGCAAAGCCAAGAGCATTGTCTTTCCCTTTTCAAATCTGGGACCTCATTTTATTTCAATTTTATTTGTCTCAAATTAAGATAGTAGAAATAATGAATGACTGTTCATTCTGATTTTTTGGTATTTGCAAAGGTATATATATGTTTTTAAACCCTCCCCCAACTTCCAGACTTTTATAAGATTGGGAAAATAGCACAGATAATTGCTATGATTATATAACTGTAACTGTCTAGAATTTAATTTCAAGCAAGGGAAATCTAAGCCTTTTCCTCAACTGTTTTTCATGGGAAAATTCTTACTGACAGACTACTGAACTTGAGTCGTAATTTATTGGTGATCTTATTCTGCCCTATCTACTCTCACAACTAATTATGAAAATAATCAAAGAAATGTTCTTGGTTAGAAAACTGTTCATTTGAGTTTTGTTTGGGTTTTTGTTGTTTAGGTAAGGGAAGGTGGCAAGCATTGTTTCTTGTTTTTTGTTTTTTGTTTTTGAGACAGAGTCTCACTCTGTCGCCCAGGCTGGAGTGCAGTGGTGTGATCTCGGCTCACCACAACCTCTGCCTCCAGGGTTAGAAGGATTCTCCTGCCTCAGCCTCCCGAGTAGCTGGGACTACAGGCGCCCGCCACCACACCTGACTAATTTTTTTGTATTTTTAGTAGAGACAGGGTTTCACCGTGTTAGCCAGGATGGTCTCCATCCCCTGACCTCATGATCCACCTGCCTCAGCCTCCGAAAGTGCTGGGATTACAGGCGTGAGCCATGGCGCCTGGCCAAGCATTGGTTTTTTAAAAGTTCTAAACCTCTATGGGCCCTTTCAGCCTTTTCAGCTGACCTTGTTTAGGGGTAAAACGTAAGGCTTGAATTTGTTTACATATCTGCTTTTGTCTCTTACAGATTAAACTAACTTTCATTGTTAAACTTTAAAGAAACTCCTATGTTGAAATAGCCTATGTTTAATAATGGGACTTCATTTCTGACCTTTGTGCTCTCTACTCTTTTTTTTATTTTTTTATTTTTTTTATTTTTTATTTTTTATTTTTTTTCACCCAGGCTGGAGTGCAGTGACCCAGTCTTGTCTCACCACCACCTCTGCCTCCTGGGTTCAAGCGATTCTCTTGCCTCACCTTCCAAGTAGCTGGGATTATAGGTGTGTGCCACCACCCCCGGCTAAATTTTGTATTTTTGGTGGAGATGGGTTTCACCATGTTGGCCAGGCTGGTCTTGAACTCATGACCTCAAGTGATCTGCCTGCCTCGGCCTCCCAAAGTGCTGGGATTACATGCATGAGCCACCATGCCTGGCCTTCTCTTTCATTTTTTATTATTGTTTTTGAATATTCTTTAGTCTTTAGCCTTTTCAAAACAGTTTTACTTAATTAGTTTTAATCGTTAACATAAAATACAGTTTTTTTTTTTTCTCTAGACTACCCTTCAGTATTTTACAAACCAGTAAAGTTTGATATTTTAATTAATTCACTCAAAAAATTAGTTGAGTGTCTGCTGTGTCATATAGTGCTCTAACAGTTAGGGATGTATTTTGAACAAGATGCAGGTTCTGCCCTCATTAAGAAACATCAACTAGTAAACATGTAAACAAATGGTTTAGATAACAATTAGTACTAGTCGGGTAGCAGATCATAATAATCTAGTAATGGTTAACCTAAAGAAGAATGGGCCTATGGTCTGGAAAAGCCTCTCTGGAGAAGCAATATATGAATTGGGAACTGATGAGGAAGGATGAGGGGGAGGTTACCACACCTAGAATCTGAATGAAGAGTCTTGTAGGCAAAGGAATGTAAAACACCTGAGATGGGAACAGCTTGACCTGATCTAGGAAAAGAAAAGCCAGAGTAGCTGGAGTTGAGTGAGTCAAAGGAAGTGGTAGAAGTTGAGACATGAGAGCTAGACAGGGCCAGATACCTAGGGCTGCGTAGATTTTATTCTAATTCTAATATAAGGCCATGACAGCGTTTTAATTGGGAAATGATATGATTATAAAGATCACCCTAACTATTATATGGAGATTGAACTATAGGGAGACACTTGGGGAAGCAGGATGGTCATTTAAACTTCCATAAGCCTGCCTTTTAAGAAATGTTTGTAGTAATATATACTGAATTTTATTTAATCATATTTGCTTCAATATGTATTTCACTTGCCCCAGGACCGGCAAAAGTCAGGGTTCTTTAGAAAAGTTCAAACCTATTTAATATATTTATCTTATTTGTGACCTACATTATGAAATAAATATTAGTATCTTTTGATAGCTTAAATTTAGGCAGTGCTTAGTTACTTATAAATAAATGACAAATTATGTGGCTAATCTCTGGCAGGCTTAAGTGTTCTGGCTGTTGTCCTACATATTCCAACATTTAATATATCCAAATTTAGTAACCTAAGGAAATCATAATTAGGAAGGTATTGCCTCAGATAATCTTATCACGTTAAAAAAAATGGTAAAATCCCTTTTGTTTGGTGTGCTTTGTTGAATACTTTCTACCTTTGCTGTTATCACAGCAAACATAATCTTGTATTTAGTATTTTAGCAACAGCATTTTATCTGAAACTCTGTGGGTTAAATCCTTAAATACAGACATTCTGGGTTGGTCCTCTATCAGGTTCTGAAAATAAAAAGCCATGTATTCGAGTAATTGAGCATCTTCTACAAACAGAGAGTTTGTATTTCTCCTTTGAATGTCAGTTTGTCATCATGAAGCATTGGTGGCATTACATTATCAATTGTTTGAAACTAAGATAGTTCAGTGTTAGTGCAGATATTAATAGAATATTTTACATTTCAACTTTATTATCACCAACAGACAAATGTTTGATAAAGAGAACTTGAAATGCTTCTTTTCCTCTGGTCCAACATATGCTGGCAGTTTCTAATGGATTCTAGGTTAAGAAGTTGAGCTCTTTTTGGAATTTCCAACTCTTTCTATCTAGAGTAGTTTTTTACTTTCATCCCACTCTTTCCTAAAATAAAGGATTGACCTATCACAGAGCTTATTCGGATTATGCTAAAGACATACCAGTTTTAATTTACTGTTTTATATCTTCTCTTCCAAATTGTAAAACAAGATTGAATGTAAGGCAAATAAGATAAATAAGAGTTTTGATACCAGTAACACTACCAGAAATCAACTGAAAATTTTCAGCTCATTTTCTGATTCTTTCTTTCTTTTGCCATGTGTTCAAAGAAATCTTTAATGTTTCTGGATAACACGTTTTTCTTCTACAGGTCTCCTGCAAGCGCAAAATCTTCTAACGCAACTACCTCAGCAAAGCCAAGCCAACCTCCTACAGTCGCAACCAAGCATCACTCTCACCTCCCAGGTCAGTTTTCTTCTATGGGGGCCGCTTTCTCTTATCATGTTGTTTGGGGAGACATTTGGACTTTTAATTTTTTTTAAATCTAATAAATCTAATAATTCAGTCTTTGAAAACTGACCAGAAAATCCAAGCTAGGCTTAATCAGCTTAATAAAGCAATGCCAGCAAATCAATATAGTCTTTGAAAATCTTCAGAGTTTCTGTTTTCGTCTATGTTCATAAAGAATAACTGTGTTAGCAGTAAATGAGTAATGAGTTGTAGCCATGTGACATCTCCCCTCACCATACTTGGCAGTAGATATTACCACTTAAACTGGAAACCTAGTTAGCCTCAGTTAAAATCCATTGTTACCCTTTACTCTTTCTCAGAAACTGCAAAGAAATTTTGATCTCTGTATTTTCTTTTTTCTCAATGCTTTTATGGCTCTTTAGCTCATTTCTACTAGACCATATAAACACTATAATTATATAAAAACAAATCTTAGGCATAAAGAGGTTTAAATTATAGACCTAGTTCCACTTCTTATCTAGCTGTTGCTTTGAACATGTCATTTTACCTCTCTGGACCTCAGTCTTCTCATCTATAAATTAGGTGACTGGACTGGCTGATCCTGAATTTCCTAGCTCGGACTTTCTTTGCAGTACGGAAGTTATCACTTAATACTAACACATTACCAGATGTGACAGAATTCAGCATCCACTTATGATAAGAACTCTTGCAAACTAGATATAGAGGGTAACTTTCTTAACCTGGTATACAGCATGTACAAAGAAAAAAGAAAAAAAACCAATATCATACCTAACGAAAAACTGAATACTTTCCCCTAAGATCAGAAACAAGACAAAGTGACCAGTTGCCGCTTGTATTCCACATTATACTGAAGGTGCTAGTAATGCAATAAGACAATAAAATGAAATATCAATAAATGACATAGATTAGAAAGGAAGAAGTAAAACTGTCTGAGTTGCTAGATGACATGATTGTCTATTTAGAAAATCCTAAGGAATCTACCAAAAAAAGCTACTGGAATAAGTGAGCTTAGCAAGTATGATACAAAGTCAATATATAAAAATCATTTACATTTCGATACACTAGCAGTGAGCATTTGGAAATTGAAATTTAGAAAAAGAAATTTACAGTACTTAGGGATAAACTTAACAAAATATTTGTAAGGCCTATACGTTGAAAACTGTAGAACATTACTGCATAAAATTAAAGACCTATAAAATAAAAAGAAGTAATGTGTTCATGAATCAGAAGACTTAAGTTGTTAAAATGTCAGGTTTTCCCAAATTGACCTCTAGATTTAACACAGACTCAACCAATACCTAGCAGCCTTTTTTTGTAGAAATTTGCATACTGTTTCTAACATTTGTATAGAACTGTAGAAAACACAGAATAACCAAACGACTTTGAGAAGAAAATTGAAGGACTACCTGATGTCAAGAATAATTATAAAACTCCAGTAATGAAGACAGTGTAATACTGGCATATGGATAGAAATAGAGACCAGTGGAACAGAATAGAAGGTCCAGTAGACCCACATGTATATGGCCAACTGATTTGCCAAAGGTACCAAAGAATTTCAGTGGGAAAAAAAAAGTCATTTTAAAAAATGCTGCAGAAACAAGGGGAGGGGTGGGAAACCTTGACTATTATTTCACACCATATACAAAGATTTGTTTGATGGGTTGTAGACCTAAACTTACAGAAAAAACTTGGAAAAAAATCTTTGTGTCCTTGCCTAACCCAAGGATTTCTTAAATAGGACACAAAAAGCACCATAAAATAAAAAACTGATAAATTTAATTTCATAAAAATTAAAAGCTTCTCTCAAGTGAATGAAAAGAAAACTACAGATGGGGAGAAAATATTTTTATGAAACATATCTGATAAAAGATTTGTGTTCAGAATGTCTAAAGAACTCATTCAAGTTAATAATAAGACAATCTGATTTAAGGGAATGGGCAGCAAAAAAATTGGAGATACTTCACCAGAGAAGATATGTGAATGTCCAGCAGGCATATGAAAAGATGCTCAAAAACCGTTAGTCATCAGGAAAATTTAAATGAAATATCACTACACACTCACTAGAATAAGCAAAATTTAAAAGGCTATGACAAAACGAAGTGTTGGCAAGAAGATAAAGCAACTAGAGTTCTCATGCATTGCTTAGTGGTGTTGCAAAATGGTACACACAACTTTGGAAATTATTTTGGCAGTGTCTTTTTTTGGGGGTGAGGGGGAGGCAAGGTCTTACTCTGTCACCCAGGCTGGGAGTGCAGTGGCACAATCACAGCCCACTCTAGCAGCTTGACCTCCTAAGCTCAAGTGATCCTCCTACATCAGCTTCCTGAGTAACTGGTACTACAGGCGTGCACCACCACGCCCAGCTATTTTTTGTAGAGGTGAGGTTTTGCCATGTTGCCTAGGCTGGTCTTGAACTCCTGGGTTCAAGCAATCTGCCTGTCTTGTCCTCCCAAAGTGTTGAGATGACAGGTGTGAGCCACTGCACCAGGCTGGCAGTATCTTATAAAATTAAATGTCCATGTACCTCGTGACCCAGCAGTTCTATCCCTAGAAATGAAAGCATACGTCCACACAAAGACTTGTACGTGAATGTTTATAGCAGCTTTATTCACCTCGAACTGGAAACAACCTAAACATACATCAGCTGGTGACTAGGTAACATAAGCTTTACGCATATCCATATGATGGAATGCTACTTAGCAATAAAAAAAAAAGTGATTCTGATACATGCAGCTCCTGTGAATCTCAAAAGCATTATACTACATGAAAGAAGACATAAAAGACTGCATAGAGTATGATTCAATGCACATGGCGTTTTAGAAAACACAAAAGTGTAAGGTACATAAAACATATTAGTGGTTGCCAAGGACTGGGGGCTAATGATGGGGATTAACTACAAAGGGAACAAGGGAACTTTTGGGAGTGATGAGAATGTTCTGTATCTACTACTATCTATATAGTAACTGCTACTACAATTAGTAGCAGTTGTATGACTGTATGTAGAGAGTGAGGTTGGGGTTTTTGAAAAAAGTCTATACCAGAGACTCCTTCCTGGCCTGCATGCTCTGCATATGGTGGCAGGGCTGTTGTGGCTTCATCCTGACTGCTGCTCACTGAATTCTACTCTGCCATTTCTAGATCTGGCCCAGTCTAGCCTGAGGTTTCTGGAGTTGGGGTAACTTATCTGTAACCACCCCATCTAAAGTTACCCAAGCTATTTTTAGTCCTTTATTATTTGAGAATGGGGCTACTTCAACCCCGGAGATGAAGTAACAATGTGATAGTTAAGACTCACCTCTAACTGTCAACCAGTTTCGCTGTGAGAAGTGTACAGCCACATGGGAGTCTACTATGGTTGGTGGTGGTTTTGGGTACTCCAGAATGGTCAGGTTGAAAATTACGCAGTGTCAGCATAACATAGAAATGAACTTTGTTGTTGTCATTGAAACAGGATGATAAGAGAGGAACTTAACTCCAGTTGTCGCCTGTGTAATGCTTATTCTGTAGTTTTCTGGGACAGTTAGTTCCTTTGGAGGAAGCCTTGACTCATAAGGTAAAGGTCAGGGTTATATAACTTATCTCAATTTGAAGAAGAAAAATTCACAGCCACAGACTTTATCTGTAATCCTGGTTTATAATCGCTCACCTGGGCTACTGTTCACAGGAGGGGTCAACTGAGCAACTAAGATGCAGTGAGGCAGCACCTCCCGCTAGTGAGGTGTGTTCCACTCAGGGCTTGTGAATAGAACAGAATAACCTTATGTTTGTGTGATAAGAAAGTTGACTATTTTCTTTTTAAAAAGAGACTATATCCTCATGTCCCAAAATAAACTATACATAGATTTAAATAATCAAATATTCAACAACACATAGAAGAAGCTAGCAGATTATAAGGAATTTTATCAATGTTAGAAATAAGTGAAGCTTTCTCAGATTTGAAGTAACAGGATATATTAGAAAGGAAAATTAAAAGCTAACCCAAATGACAATTTAAAGGTTTATGTACACTGAAAAATAAAAGAAAGAAAGCAAATTGGAAAAAGCATTTGCGTTAATATGACAAAGCTTACTCTATAAAATTTGAGGATCTCTCTAAGGATAAGGATGAGAATAAGGGTATCATTAATATATAAATTGGTTAAGGACATAAATCCAATTCACATCCAAGGAAATACAGATAACAGTTGACACATGGGAAAATTTTGACATTGAGTAGTAAGAGAAATGCAAATTAAAGCAGCAGGGAACTACCATTTACTTCTTGAATTAGCAAAACATTTTTTTAAACTGCTAACCAAGTCATGTGGAGGAGTGTTGCAAAGTGGGAACCAACCTTATGATATGTATCAAAAGCCGTGAAATTGTTTATCTAGTTGCCAGAAAAGCCCTTGAGAATTTATCTTAAAAGAACTAATTACACACATAGGTGGAAAAAATAACTAATATGCATGAAGTTTTTCATTGTGTTATCTATGTTAGTGAAAACATGAAAACTGTCTAGCGATTAAGAACTGGTTAAGTAAATTATCAGAGTATTGCCTTAGTTTTTAAAAAGGATAATTATGAAGACTGAAATACTATAGAAAAAAGTTAAAACAATCTTAAATGAGAAAAGCAGAGAGTAAAATTATGTATACCATAATTACAGTGAAGGTTTAAAAATATAGGTCCTTGGGGAAAAAACTGGAACAGATATACAAAAGTGAAACCTGTTATAAGATATTTAAACTACAGGTGGTTTACTTTTCCCCCTTAAAATAGTTTTAATCTTGAATACTATTTTTATAATACTGTGTCACAGGTTGGAGATGTAATAGTGATACACAAGACTCTACTGCTTTGACAGTTGAAGTGCTAGACTTATGAAATAGATTTTTTGAAATAAAGAGTAATTATTAAAAGACATAAGATATATGTCTTCAGACCATTTGAAAACCCAGTTATAATAGATTTCGTTTTTGTGTATTCATGTTTTTTCTATAGAATTATGTGCTTAACCTTACTTGTAATTACCGCATATGTAGTTTCACTGTCTGCTTTGCTCACTGAACATTATGTTGCACATTCTGTAGTGTTACATGGTCTTCATTGTTCTCCATAAATGTGGCTGTTTCCTTCAATTGTTTACTTGGAGTAAGCCTAAATATCTCTTCACATGTTTTTCCTCATTGTTTTATTCTTTCTCTAACAGCCAGCAACCCCAACACGCACAATAGCAGCAACCCCAATTCAGACACTTCCACAGAGCCAGTCAACACCAAAGCGAATTGATACTCCCAGCTTGGAGGAGCCCAGTGACCTTGAGGAGCTTGAGCAGTTTGCCAAGACCTTCAAACAAAGACGAATCAAACTTGGATTCACTCAGGTAGGGTGAATTGGCCTTACATTGATTGCCCTCCTTGGCTGGGTCCAGATTCGGTTGGCTCTCTGTATTCATGGATTCCACATCTGTGGATTCAACCAGTCTAAAATATTTGGGGCAGGGGATGAAAAAGGATGGTCATGTCTGTACTGAACATGTGTAGACTTTTTTCCTTGCCATTATTTCCTAAGCAATACAATGATTTACATAGTATTTATATATTAAGTATTATAAGTAACCTAGAGATGATTTAAGGTATATGGGAGGATACACATATGTTATATAAAAATATGCATTTTATAATTTTGAGTACTTGAGCATCAGTGGATTTTGGTATCCAAGGGAGGTCCCGAAACCAATCCGCTGTGCATACCGAGGGACAGCTGTATTTGCTTTACATGTCCAAAGAGGCGTCTAAGATACAATATATTCCTCAACCATGTTGTTTTTTGGTTTTAAACTGTACCTTTTTGTTAGCCTTTTGCTGCATTTTTAATGTACGGTTTAATGTTAGTCTAGAAGCTTTATGATTCCTTTCAGAACACAGGCCTCTGAAATCATAATTATATCAGTAAATTGTGAAGAGTTTAAAAGATTATGTTGGAGGATATTTTGACTATACTGAGGATTTTGTTATTGAAGAATATCTGGTAGTAGACCTTAGTGCTTCATATGTAAGATGAAGACCTTAGTGCTTCATATGTAAGATGAAGAGAGAGTAAAGATTACAGGGTGTATTTTAGTAGCTAAAAGGGGGAAAGTTTAGAAGGCTTATTTAAAAACAGTTTTTTGTAGTGGGTTGCAGTAGCTCTCATCTGTAATCGCAGCACTTTGGGAGACTGAGGTGGGAGGATTGCTTGAGCCCAGGAGATGGAGACCAGCCTGGTCTCTGGTGGGACCCTGTCTCTCCAAAAAGTAAATAAAAAATTTAACTGGGTGTGGTGGCACATGCCTGTAGTCCAAGCTATCAGGAGGCTGAGGTGGGAGGATTGCTTGAACCTGGGAGGTCGAGGCTGCAGTGAGCCATTATTGCTCCATTGCACTCCAGCCTGAGTGACAGAGCAAAACACTGTCTCTAAAAAGATAAAAATTAATAAAAATTAAAAATAAAAATAACTTTTTGGAAGAGAAAGGGTGATGAAGACAGGCATGCAGGCACAGGCACACACACTCTCTAAGCCTATGCTAAAACCAGTTAATCAAGCAAGAATCTATAGAAGATGAAAACCCCAAATTAGCCAATATCCAAATTAATTTTCTACAATTTGTCAGCTAACCGAGGACTTTTAAAGAAGAGTGAATATATTTAATAAATTATTTAAACAGTTGTCTGGATACATGGCATTTTTGTTTGTTCTAAGCACTACCACTGACTCTTTGATTAACCTGTCATAAATAATACATGTTTTTTAGAGACAGGGTCTCACTATGTTGGCCAGGTTGGTCTTGAACTCTTGGCCTCAAGCAACCCTCCTGCCTTGGCCTCCCAAAGTGCTAGGATTACAGGTGTGAGCCACTGTGCCCAGCCTGTAAATAATAATTTTAAAGCAGGCAAAGAATTAAACTGAATGAAATTTATGTAAAATGGTATAAGATCATTAGGTTAAAAAAAAAAAAAAGCGGAAGTATGGATTAGATTGGGTGCTTTTATGGAATCAGGAAAAATCTGATATTTTCTTTCCAGGGAATATAATTACTATTTGAAGTGTTTAAGCCACTACTTAAATATTACTCAAATTACTTTGTGTTGAAAGTACAGTAATGCTCCACCTGGCCTGGAAGGTCAAAATCCAAGGATAGCATCCTGCATGTACTATGGGTGTTTTTAAGAACACATTTATATATATCTTTATATATATCTTTTTTTTTTTTTTTTTTTTTTTTTTGAGACAGGGCCTCGATCTGTCACCCAGGCTGGAGTACAGTGTCATGATCACGGCTCACTGCAGCCTTAACCTCCAGGGGTCAAGGGATTCTCCCGCTTCCGTCTCCTGAGTAGCTGGGACTCAGGCACACCATCACACCCAGCTAATTTTTGTATTTTTTGTAGAGACGAGGTTTTGTCATGTTGCCCAGGCTGGTCTCAAACTCCTGGGCTCAACCAAATCCATCCACGTCAGCTTCCCAAAGTGCTGAGATTACAGGTGTGAGCCACCACGCCCAGCCCAGGCTTATATTTCTTTGGGAATTCATTTTTGCTCAAAGAAATCAGTTGTGTTTGAGAATATAAAATGATTTTTTAAATAGGCATGATTTTAGAGGAAATACAGTTACATTTGTGAGGAGTTTTGAGTTACGAAGAAGCAAATTATCCAGAAACATTTTAATCCTTTCAAAGCATCTTAAATGATCTGACTTGTTTTAAAAAGAAAGCTAGGCCAGGCACGGTGACTCACACCTGTAATCCCAGCACTTTGGGAGGCCGAGGCAGGTGGATCACCTGAGGTCAGGAGTTCAAGACCAGCCTCGCCAACATGGCGAAACCCGATCTCTACTAAAAAATACAAAAATTAGCCGGGCGTGATGGCGGATGCCTGTAATCCCAGCTAATCAGGAGGCTGAGGCAGGGAGAATTGCTTCAACCTGGGAGGTAGAGATTACAGTGAGCCGAGATCACACCACTGCACTCTAGCCTGGGTGACAGAGCGAGACTCTGTCTCAAAAAAAAAAGAAAGCTAAACATAAAACTAGATTGATATGAGTAAGTTAGGACGCTGAAATAAGTATACAGTTAGCATATTTAGCAGTGCCTCAAGGTTTGAACTATCAGCACAGTATACTCTTGGGTTCCCTGAGAGATTGTTGTCTAAGTGATATGCCAAAGATGTTAAGGCTTTTAAAAATCTTTAGCTTTTACTCAAATAGTGGTTTGCCTTTCTGCATTTGATCCAGCATATTGCCAGTGTTATGTTTTTCTCTGCCTCCGCACATCCCTCCGCACATCCCTCCGCACATCCCATAGCTTCTCTATGGTCTGGTGTTTTGTTTTATGGTTTTATCCTATTTTTTGGCATGACCATTCCTTATTTTTCAAAATGACTTTGAGACAGCAGTGGCAGTGGTTCACAAACTTGGACTATGTGGGTTAAAGTACATACTACTGCCACAGAATGGAAAATCAGTATATCAACTTCTGTTTGTAAGTCAGATACTTTAATTTTAGTTATTTGAAGGTTGTTCTGTGTCCAATTTATTTATGTACACACATAAAGAGAAAGTTTTAGCCATTAAAGTTATTTACTGAAATAAAAAAAGCTCTATTCTCTGTGTAAGTATGCATATTATTAGATGTTTTAAACAGTTATTTTCTAATTACATAATTGCTTATTAAAGGATTACCATGGCTGTCTTTGCATAGTTAGAAAGCGTGTTATAGTATAATACATTTACCACATGTGATACATTCATTATTTACCAGTCCCAGTTTTTGTTCCTTTTTTGTTTTGTTCTTTTTAAAAATATCAAAGGGATATAATATAGTTAAGATTGTATATGAATCGACTACTTAAAACGTTTACTTTTGTGAGTGATAACCCAAGATGGTTGTGAGTTGGATTGTCATGAAAGCATTAAACCAAGCCTGTACCAAATTAATGAAAATTAGTATGTTAACTGAGGAGCCTGTTGCTTTTTATTCAATTAAGCAATTTAAATGTGAAAACATATTATTAATAAATGATAAAGTGAGTTTATTATCATGGTTCTAGTTAGTTAATGGCATAGCTTTATTTCCAGCCACCACCTTAAGGTATCAATTCTTATAATTACTGTCATGATTTTTTAATATATATTTTATTTACCTTTTTTTTTTTTTTTTTTTAGAGAGAGGGTATCACTCTGTTGGCTCTGGCTGGAGTGCAGTGGCACAATTATATCTCACTGCAGCCTCAAACTTCTGGGGTCAAGTGATCCTCCCACCTCAACCTTCCAAGTAGCTGGGACTACAGACACATGCACCACACCCAACTAATATTTTTGTGTTTGGTAGAGATGGGGTCTTGTGTTTCCTAGGCTGTTGATTTATTTTTTACTTGTTAAATTGTTACTTTTATATACTTTTATAATAAGATAGAAGTTTGTGAAAATTTATAGCTTAAAATGGGGTTTTAAAAATACGTTATTTTTTTAACCCAACTAGCACCTATTGTGCCAGAAAACGCTTATTGCCATCTAACGGCTATATAAGTTCTTATACTCAAAGAATTACAAGGTTTAATTGGCACCAGCTATAATCTAAACAAGGTGACCATGACATGAATATATGTGATAAACAATGCGTAAGTTCAGTGCTTGACATATAGTAGGAACTTAGTGAATATATAATTGAAGTAATATTTTATTTTATTTTCTTCTATTTATTTTTTTGAGAGAGTCTCACTCTGTCACCCAGGCTGGAGTGCAGTAGCCTGATCTCAGCTCACTGCAACCTCCGCCTCCCAGGTTTCAAGCAGTTCTCATGCCTCAGCCTCCTGAGTAGCTGGGATTACAGGGGTGCGCCACCACACCCGACTAATTTTTGTATTTTTAGTAGAAACAGGGGTTTCGCCATGTTGGCCAGGCTGGTCTTGAACTCCCGACCTCAAGTAATCCACCTGCCTTGGCCTCTTAAAGTGCTGGGATTACGGGTGTGAGCCACTGTGCCCTGCCTGAATGAAGTAACATTTAATAAAAATACAGCAATATAAGTATAGATAAACATAATCATCTATATCTTTAGACATATTTGTATACAGTATAATGGATAGCACTTATGCCCTGCTCACCACTAATTCTGGTTATTTCCATTTTACTGTAATTGGAAGGAAATTAATAAACAGTCTACTTCAGTATGTTCAGAACTGTCATTAAAACTTTCTGTGATTATGGGATGTTCTGTATTTGTGTTACCCAGTACAATAGCCACTGTCTACTTATGGCTATTGAGCACTTGGAAGGGCTAGTGGTGCTGAGGAACTGAATTTTTAATTTATTGGATTTTAATTAATTTAAATAGCCACATGTGGCTGGTGGCTATATGGGAAGGCAGAGGATATCAGTCACTTGAAGTTCAGGTATTCTGTGTGCCTCATTTTGTCTTACATTTCAATATTTCTCACTGTTAAACTTTTTGTCAGAAGTAGCTCACCAAAAAGAAAATGGGGTTTTAAAAATATGTTATTTTTTGTAACCCAACTACCACCTAATGTAGGTGCTAATAAAAAATGTAGTATTCAAAAGATGGATTAGGGGTAGGGAGGAATCAAAGGACTGGGATAATCCCAGTTCAAAATAAGTGTTGCCGGGATAGTTGAGAGTTGGCTGTCTAATAGTAGGATTAGTTGTATAGTACTTTGGACCAGAAATAATGTTGCCTTTCTGCCCTGTCACTAAACTAATTGAAATGAATGGGTGAATCATTTAAACTCCGTGAGCTTCTGTTTCCTGTATATAAAGTAACTATTAAGATACCCTTTTTTTCCAGCTTGAACAAGAGAGATTCAGCAAGAAGAAAAGCTCTGTATACATTTCAAAGGTTATAGGCTTATAGAGAAAGACATCTTTTGTAATATATTCAGGGCATCATTGTTCTATTGCTATAAGGTTACCAAGTTTCCAGTGCCCATGAAGGTTTGACTAAATGGGTCAAACCTCTCTACTGTGAATTTCTATTTCTATGATGGTTACAAAAGTAGTCTTTTAGAATACCTGTTTTTTGTAACTAACTTTGAAATCCAAACTAGGAGTGAAAATAGATCCTTTTTTTCACTGCTTCCAGAAATACTTGATAGGGAAAAGAAGAAAGAGATGATTTCTAATTTTTAAACTGATTTTTGGGAAGTTTGGTTAGTTCAGGAATATCTTGGGTTATCTAGAGAGTTATACATAATATCTGTAGGTGATACAGATAAATTTATTTTTCTTTTTATTAATTTTTTTTCTTTTTCTGAGACAGGGTCTCACTCTGTCACCCAGACTGGAGTGCAGTGGCACAATAACAGCTTGCTACAGCCTTGACCTCCTGGGCTCAAACGATCCTTCCACCTCAGCCTCCCAAATGGCTAGGACTACAGGCACAAGCCACCACGCCTGGCTGATATTTGTTTTTTTTTTTTTTTTAGATGTTTTGCCACGTTCCCCAGGCTGGTCTGGAAATCCTGGGCTCAAGTAATCCACCCATGTAGGCCTAGGCCTCCCAAAATGCTGGGATTAAAGGTGTGAGCCACTGCGCCCAGACCAGATAAATACATTTTTAAAGATTACTTAAATCACTTTGGTTGTATCATTTAAGGGGCTTGTTAGAATATTAGCACTATTTTTGATACCTAGTTGAAATTTTGGTATCTCCATGATTACATAAGGTGGCAAGAAGAGATTCAAAATGGGAAAGTATGTGGGACAGTATTGAACATTATAATGATCAGGCCTGACAGAGTCCTCACAGTAACACTGTGACTGGCTTAGGAATGGAGTTTATGTGGAACCCCGTAAGTGGAATAATTACTGACTCTTTGTCTAAAGCAGTTACTGGAGCAACACCCCAGAGTGAAGGCTTTAAGCATTGGTGAGATGACTCTGTCTTTCCTCTCCTCTTCTCCTGCTCTGTATTGTGTGTAGGGTGATGTTGGGCTCGCTATGGGGAAACTATATGGAAATGACTTCAGCCAAACTACCATCTCTCGCTTTGAAGCCTTGAACCTCAGCTTTAAGAACATGTGCAAGTTGAAGCCACTTTTAGAGAAGTGGCTAAATGATGCAGGTAAGTGACTGTATACGACATTTCTTTGTCATTCATTGAAATTTTACAGGGGGATTGTTATATAAATTGGGGTTTATATTTCTTACTCTATTTTTGTTATTACGGAACCTTGAAGCTTACTAATCCTGGGAGGATCATTATGAATTATGGTGATATAAATCAGAAAGCTGATTCATTTAAATATTCTAGTAATTACAGTGTAAATAATTAGCAATAATTTTTAGCCTGAAATACTTCTTGTATTTGAGCCAGGAAAGGAACACACACACACACAGTTGAAGGAATAGGATAAGAAGGCTTTTGTATTTAGGTAAGCTTGAAGGAGAAGCTTATTGTGTCTTCCTAGATGAATTATCATAGAACTTGTTCTTGCAATATTTCTGCTTTTGTTATTTCAGATGACCACACATATCATTCAGAAAAGTTAGACTACTAGCTTAGTCTTACGTTTTTTTGTTTTGAGAGTTCCTTTTGGAAGATTGGAATTTTGAGTCACAGTATCATAGACTATGAAAGCTGTAGGAGTCATATAGATCCCTTAAACTATAGTTCTTATTGTAGATAGGAACAAAAATTAGGCCTTTGGAAAAGACAAACCTGAAACACGCATCCTTGGACAGTTTTATTCAGTAGCTGTGGGTGAGGCCTAGGCATCTGTTTCTGGAGTCCACAGATAAGAACCACTGGTTTACTCCTTCCATCTTATTTTACATGTAGCAGAAACAAACTCAGTTGTGTATGACATGCCCAAGGTTATTAAACTGTGAAATTACAGAACCCTGTGATTTAACTTCAGAGAATTTATAAATATTTCATTTGTTTCTTTTCTTTTTACCCTAGATTATACCAATAAAATGAGAGGCCATTTACAAGATAAATATTAAACGTTCAGTAATTTCCAAGAAACTTTCTTCCTTTTATCCCCAGAACTTATAAACAAACAGAACTGGAGACATAGAGCTGAGTTTAAGGATAGAAATAGTAAACCTCTTTTTTTCTCAGAAACAGAAATCCAAAAGTAGTGGTAATATTGTCAACATCCTAGGACAAAGAATGCCAATAAGGGCAGCAGAAATATCCATGGTAGTAAATATATATTTTTGGGGGGGGGCGGGGGAGCAGGTAGAGGGAGCCATGGTCTCACTGTGTTGCCCAGGCTGGAGTGCAGTGACATGATCTCAGCTCAGTGCAACCTCCGCCTCCCAGATTCAAGTGATTCTCCTGCCTCGGCCTCCCAAGTAACTGGGACCACCGGTGCACGCCACCGTGCCCAGCTAATTTTTGTATTTTTGATAGAGATGGGGTTTCACCACGTTAGCCAGGCTGGTCTTGAACTCCTGACCTCAAGTGATCCTCCCGCCTCAGCTTCCCAAAGTGCTGGGTTTACAGGTGTGAACCACTGTGCCCGGCCAATAAGCAATATTGTAATGTAGGTTATGTGAAAACCTTTTCATACTTGCATGTAGCTTATTTTGTCAGTTTTGTTAATATGCATATTGTGCATATGAATCACTGTGCTCAGCTAATTTTATTTCTGTATTTTCTTCATTCTTACAGAGAACCTCTCATCTGATTCGTCCCTTTCCAGCCCAAGTGCCCTGAATTCTCCAGGAATTGAGGGCTTGAGCCGTAGGAGGAAGAAACGCACCAGCATAGAGACCAACATCCGTGTGGCCTTAGAGAAGAGTTTCTTGGAGGTCAGTGAGGATTTTACTTTTCTGTACATGGGATTGTCTGTGTGGTACTTAACATTAGTACTTAGTAGAAACTGTAGGTGGTAAAAGATGACATGTCAGCCTCTGCCCTTATGGATGATTATAAATAGGTGAAGTAAGTAAGTTACTAACATAGGAGACAGAACCAGAGTTCTGCAGGGTTCAGGAGACACCAGAATCACATCCATGCGAGCGCTCAGTATGAGAGAGGTGGCAGCTAACATAGGATACATAGGAATTAATTCCACAGACTACAAAAGGTGGGGGGAAAGTACTTTAGCGGAGGAAGCACATGAGCATTTCCCCCTCAGAGTGGGGGAGAAACACTGAAGTGAGGGAAACCATAGGGTGTATCAGGAGACACTCTAGTAGATTGGTTGGTTAAATTGTAGTGTCTGTATGCCTGGAATAGTAGTTTGGGATTGGAACACTAGAGACCTTGAGTGTTAGGCTATGGAGCTTAAATTAATGCAAGAGATATTTGGCAATTATTTTTTTTTTAACCAGGTAATATCATAACAAAGCTTTTAAGAAAATTTTGACTTCTCTAATTCAGAAAAGACTTGAGCACATTGGGAGAACACTGAATTAGGAATTTTTATCAGCTCTGCCCCTGATTGGGCAAATCACATGATTTCTTTAAGCTGAAGGTCCTTCATCTGTGAAACACCTGCCTTTCCTACTGTGAGGTCCAAATTAGATAGCGTGAAGTGTGGAGAAAGGTTAAATTCCTGCTAATACATATGGTTGTACTGGTATTTTGTTAATTTCATTCACAATTAATAGATCTTAAAAATGAAAAACTATAGATATTCAAGGATAACTTATTCTAAGTTAATATGAATAAGTTTAGTAGGCGTATGTTCATTAGAACTTCTATCTACAGGATCTCTTTGTTGAAAGTGGCCCAATATGGATGGTTGTATGTGTCCCAGCTTCATTTTCTAACCTGTCCCTCCTCATTTTTTATTTATATACTGATGTGATTATGCCAGTAGTTCAAAAAGTTATTCCAAAGGATAGTTATTCCAAAGGATAGTTATTCCAAAGGATAGTTATTCCAAAGGATAGTTATTCCAAAGGGTTTTTTCACCCTGCAGAATCAAAAGCCTACCTCGGAAGAGATCACTATGATTGCTGATCAGCTCAATATGGAAAAAGAGGTGATTCGTGTTTGGTTCTGTAACCGCCGCCAGAAAGAAAAAAGAATAAACCCACCGAGTAGTGGTGGGACCAGCAGCTCACCTATCAAAGCAATTTTCCCCAGCCCAACTTCACTGGTAAGAATAAAAAAATGCAAGCTCAAGGGCTAATTTTCACAATTTTACAAATGACCTGTTAAATCAGTTTATTTCATAATAGTAATTTAATGAATAAATACATCAAGTAAATGCATATAAATTTATATTTTAGACATTATCAAGGTAATGAAATTCTCATGCTCGCATGCACGCTCGCTGTCTCTCTGCTGAGGTCACTGATCTTGAGGTGCCCCTGCATGGAGGGTGAAATCTCATGTTGTTATTAACCCAAGAACTTCTTGGTCTATCTTATTTTTTATTTATTTTTCTATTTATTTTATTTTATTGTATTGTATTGAGACAGAGTCTCACTCCATCACCCAGGCTGGAGTACAATGGTACGATCTCGGCTCACTGCAACCTCCGCCTCCTGGGTTCGAGTGATTCTTGTACCTCAGCCTCCCGAGTAACTGGGATTACAGATGTACCCCACAGATGTACCACCATTCCCGGCTAATTTTTTGTACTTTTGATAGAAGCAGGGTTTCACCATGTTGGCCAGGCTGATCTTGAACTCCAGACCTCAAGTGATCCACCGCCTCGGCCTCGGCCTCCCAAAGTGCTGGGATTACAGGTGTGAGCTACCGTTCCCAGTCTATCTTTTTTTTTTTTTTTTTTTTTTTGAGACAGAGTTTCACTCTTGTTGTCCAGGCTGCAGTGCAATGGTACGATCTCAATTCACTGCAACCTCTGCCTCCTGAGTTCAAAAGATTCTCCTGCCTCAGCCTCCCAAAGTAGCTGGGATTACAGGCACCCGCCACAAGGCCCAGCTAATTTTTTTGTATTTTTAGTTGAGACCGGGGTTTCACCATGTTCTCCAGGCTGGTTTTAAACTCCTGACCTCAGATGATCCACCTGCCTCAGCCTCCCAAAGTGCTGGGATTACAGGTGTGAACCACCGCGCCCAGCCCACCTATCTTATTTTTTAAAGTATACAATTCTAATTCTTTCATTGCATTTCCATCATACTCTTCTCAGGTATAGTTCATTAGATTACTGTGTAACCATGGGAGTAAATTTGCTACTGATTCCAGCTATCTCAGAAAATCTTTAGTTTTATTCGTGTTGAGTCCTAAAGCCCAATTTATTAAACTTACACTCACATGATTAAGTGACGGCAAATTACCAGATAACTTTCAGCTCTGAACTTGTATTAAGTCAATCATCTCAGATCTTTTACTTTCAAACTACATATGATCCTTTCCTATGAAGCCTCATTGAGTAACTTCTGCTGTTTGCATTACTCCTAGACTGAAGAGACATACAGTGGTCGTGTGACTCCCTTGATTTTTAAGATGATTATAAATTTGACTTCTACATTGTCAGGATTCAAAAGATGGGAATATTGTTAAGTTTGCATTTCTGTTCTTTTTAAATTTGGTTTTATTTTATTTGAATGTCATTCCATACTGGCAGGCTTTTTAAACTAAAGTCAGCATTAAAAGCACATGTTAGTTTATTGAAGGTTGTAGTTGTTAAATGGTGGGTCTGTAGTCATAAAGTTATGAGATAGTTATGAAAAAGATAATTATTAAACAACAATTTTGTTTTGTAAAGGTGATGTTTATGTTGATTTGTGCTAGAAGAAAGACAGTATCTCTTGCAAAACTAGAATTTTTTGTTATTTCAAAACGAATCAGTTTTTTAAAAAGGTTGCTTCACATTATTTTCATAATTTTATTTTATTAAAACCAAACATAAGGCCATACTGCCCCCCCACAGGGTCAAAAGTAAAAGTAACACGTACCCCAGATTCCCTGATCCTGTCAAATAGTTTTCTTATTTAAGTAAAGTTGATAATTAGTATAATGTTTCTTACCGACTTAGAGTATATCTGTCTCAACACTATTGAAATTTAGGAACTTTTTATTATTTATTTTTAAAACCCGGGAAGAGCTATTTGTGGTATCAGTGAACAACTATCTTCCAATAGCAGTTTTCCAACATAGGATGTTAAGTGTCTCAATTCCAAGATCAAAGAGTGACTATAAAATCATTTCCTCTTTAAGTTTTGATTTTAAGTGCTTTGTCCATGTTTTCATTTCTGACCTCAAGGTGGCGACCACACCAAGCCTTGTGACTAGCAGTGCAGCAACTACCCTCACAGTCAGCCCTGTCCTCCCCCTGACCAGTGCTGCTGTGACAAATCTTTCAGTTACAGGTAAGCAGCTGCCAGGCAATGCACCTGCTGAGCACATGGGAGGCCCATGATGGGTTATTATAAGAATCTGCCATTAAATAGTGAATTAAGGCTCTAACTAAAGATAGGTGTTGCTCATAAACATCAATTTTCTTTAATTCCTTTCCTTAAAAACCTTCAATAGCTGTGCCTTTTTGCATTCAGAAAAACATGCAAGTTTGTCAATTCATGAAGGTTATTTCCGGTCTGAACCTGATCTCCCACTAGTCTTTTGCCTCCCCTACCCTCAACACACAGGAGGGCTCCATCCATACCTTTGTAAACATCCCTACACTGGAAATGTCCATCTTAGCCTGCAGTTCTTGATCTGTTATTGATAAAACTATACCAGCTTGTATGGCAGTTTTTCTTGGAAATATTCTTTAGCTTCTCCAGGAAACTATTCATTTCCACGTATCTATATTATAAATAATTTTATTTTCACACACCTGTCTTTCCCAATAGACTGCACTTCTCAAAAGATTTGAGTGTTCTTTTTGAACTCTTGATGCCTAGCTCAGTGTGTGACATACTCTGTAAAATGAATGGGTTTTTTTTTTCCCTTTGGCCTCCTTTCAGTAGCACATTTTCCAGATAAATTTAAAATCACTTAGCACTGTCATCAGATGTTTTTTTAGTGATACATAGTGCATAACATGCTATAATTATTCACCAGGTTGGTTGTTTGCTAGTAAATCATTGGGTAGATTAATGATATTTCTTATTGAAGCTTAATTTAACCTAGAGGTGGGAATTTTTATTTTTCTCACTTATGTTTTAAGTTTATAACGCCTCCTTGGCTCTGTGACCTACCCATGATGTAAAAATTGAATAAATGGCTTTTTATTATATTAAATTTCTACATTATTAGAACATTTTTATTTTTTTCTGCATCCAGTCATCCATTAATTTTTGCTTATGTTAAACAGTGTTTCTTGACCTCTTCTGGATGTTGGACCTTTTTAAGAATTTGAAAGCTACAGACTTTTCCTCATACAAAATAGACATATACACAATTTTTAGTAAAATTTAAAGTTTATAAATGACAACTCCCATCAACCTCCGATCCCAAGGCTATTTGTGGATACCTACAGGTTCCAGTTTTAAGAACCTTGGTTCAAGAATATATTTAAGAACCCTGGTTAAAAATATATAAAATATGGAGCACTTTTACTTAATAAGCAAACTGTTAGTGATAGATTGGCATTGTGGCAGGCACCAAGAACATGAAGTCCCATCTCTGAGGACCTTGTTGTCCACATTGACTGCCAGTCACCCGGTAAATTATGAACTGAATCTTACCTTCCCAACAAGTTATGTTGCTTTAGGTCTAAAAATACCTGTCTTTTACAGAAAATTTTTTTAATAGTTTACACATTAAGAACAAATAGCTTTGCAGTTTTCTTAAAATATGGGGAAAATCAAAGTAATTTTAGAGAGATTTTAATACTCAAAACTAGCTAAAAATTTGCATCAGTTTTTGATACTTCTTACTGGCCACATTTTCGTGAACTCACTCACTCAGCCTATTTATGTGGATCTAATTGTGATTTTTTTTCTGACATGTTGATAATTTTTCCTGGAATGAATTTTTTTTTTATTATTAAGAAACAACATTACTAGGAAATTGAAACAGGAAAAACAATCACAAGTACTAATTTTATTTTCTCTTTAAATCTTTTTTATATGTACATGTATGTACAGTTTCAGTAGTATTTGTACAGTATAGTATTTGATTGCAGCCTTATGAAACTCTAAGCAGAGGACTCAGGCTCTGCCTGCACACCTGACCCACAAAACCTATGAGATGATAAATTGTGTTGATGTAAGCTGCTGAATTTATGTCATTGCTCCTTGAAAGAGAAGAAGAGTCAGTGTCAAGTGAATTTTATTTTCTTACTCTTTTATCAGCCATTGCTCAAAACCATGCCCCCTTTTAATTTCTTTTTCCTCTTTGGACTATAACTTTCTTGTACAGCCTCTTTTCCTCTGATATTTTTATGCTGCCTTCTTTTCTCTGTTGAGAAAAGTAGCATGTGTCTTTATCATGTTCTTTATTAAAGATAGCCAGTGTCTTAATCATACAACTTATCTAATGCAGTCTGCTTTCTTCCTGAAGACTTTCTTCTTGGGATTTCTGTGATTGCTTATTTTAAATTGTTTTCCTGAGTTAAATCCAATGTTTCTCAGATCCCCTGTCTTCCTCTTTGATTCCTTTTTGTCTGGAGCACGTTCTCAAGTAATTTTATGTAGAAAGGTTACATGGGAGGTAAAATTTCAAAATACAGGTATAACTGAGAAGTATTTATTTTGCCTTCACAGTTTTTTTTTTTTTTTTGGAGTTTGTCCAGTTACAAAAGTATTTTTCCTTTGAATTTTGTTGTGTTTTAGCATCTAGTGTTGCTAATGAAAAGTCTGATTTCAATCTCTTTTTCCTTGTTTTTTCTCTCTATAAACCTTAAGGATTTTTTTTTTTTAATCTTATACTGTTCTAAAATTTCACTACAAGATTTCAAAGAAGGGACCTTTTAAAACTTGCCCTCATTGGCCTTCAGCAAGCATTTTCAATGTGGACTAATGTCTTTCTTGAACTCTGGTAATTTATCTTTTTTTGTAAGTTAGAGTTTTTTGGCATTCACTCTGTTTATTCATTTTGTGCCATTTGTAATGTGCTGTTGGCTTTTTTCATTGTCTGTTGATTTTTGGTTATTTATTCATAGTGATGAATGCAAGATTACATTACTTAATATCAGTAGCTTGCAAGGGTGTTTCCTGACATTGTGTAGCTTCTGTTACTCAAGAGTCCCCTGCCCTGAATGGAAGGGTTTGCAGTGAGCTGTGAATGTGAATAAAAAACTGCCAGACTTTATTTCAGCATAAAACAGGAAGCACGCAGGCAAGCGAGGCTTTCTCTCATACTTTTCCAAAATGAGGGGTATCTTTACTCATGCGTGCAAGTGCCTACACTAGAGTCCTTAGCGTTCCATAGTCAGATTTTATTTTCTTTGAAGAGTAGGTGACATTGATTCTGTTCATCTGAGAGGTCTGGTAGAAGGAGGGAAAGACCCACTGTGAGAGCTATCATGTGAATAGTCCTTGAATCACCCTGTTCTCTGACCCTGTTTCCATCTACCTCAGTATCTGACAAATAACTCTGAGCTGGGACTCTCTGTAAGGCTCCATCAGAGTGAATAATTTTCTCCTCTATCATAGTCTTCTCCTTTGCCCTTCTGGACTATGGTTGATTTCTCCACCATCCAGCTTCATCCTTTTTCTCATTTCTGCAAATCTGTCTGAATCTCAAAACCTCTGATATCTGTCACCAGAGCTCTTTTTCCCTTTTGTATCTCTTTACTATTATTTGGAATAGGATTTTAGAAATGAAAGGAAAAACCATATCCTCAGTACTATCTTCTAAGAAAAATCATGTTTGATTGATGTGGTCGTCTTATTTTCCCACAGGTACCTTTGACACATAATAGGTCCTTGGTAAACATTCTAAAATAGATGCAAGAGTGATCATTGCCATACTCCTCCAGAAAGACAAGTGTTCCATTGTGTCTCAAAAACTTGTAAAAATTCCACAGCCCTTAATAATCTCAACCAAACATGCCCTGCCCCCAATTCATTTTCCAAAACATTTTTCATAATGACAAAATTGTTCATTCCTCAGGAAGATATAGCAACTATAATTATATAGCCACCTAACAACAAAGGCCCAAGATACAGTAAACAAAAAGGAATAAAATTCAAAGAAGAAACAGACAATTCAACAATAATAGTTTCAGACATATTATTTATTTGAGCCATGTTTAAAAAAAAAAAATTTCAGGCCATGTGCAGTGGCTTATGCCTATAAATCCCAGCACTTTGGTAGGCCAGGGTGGAAGGATCGCTTGAGTCCAGGAGTTCAAAACCTGCCTGGGCAACATAGTAAGACCTTGTCTCTACAAAAAAAAAAAAAAATGAACAAAATTAGCCAGGCATGGTGGCACATGCCTGTAGTCCTAGCTACTCGGGAGGCTGAGGCGGGACGGTCACTTGAGTCTGGGAAGTTGAGGCTGCAATAAGCTGAAATTGTACCACTGCACTCCAGCCTGAGAACAGAGCAAGACCCTGTTTGTTTTAAAAAAAAAAAAAAAAAAAAGGCGTGAAGGATATACAAGATTTGAGCACTATCAACCAACTTGTTCTAAATGCCATCTGCAGGACACTTGGTCCAGCAACAGCAGAAAACACATCCTTTTCATGTACACATGGAACATCCATCTCCCAGGATACTTTTAGCCATAAAACAAGTTTCAGTAAATTAAAAAGGATTAAAATCGTACAAAGTGTGTTGTCTGATGACAACTGAGATAAACTAGAAATTAACAATAGAAATAAATTTGGGAAGTCCCCATGTATTTGGAAATTAAAACATGGATCAAAGAAATAACATTCCTCCTGTATTTTCCTATCAGGCCAGCATTACCCAGATACCCAAGCTTAGATAAATATCACAAGAAAAAAAATTACAAACTCATATTCCTTGGGAAAATATAAACCAAAACTCTCAAAAGAATCTTAGCAAGTCAAATCCAGCAACATACTGAAAAAAATCAAACAATTATATACATCATGGCCAAGGAGGATTTATCTCCCAGGAATGTATGGTTAGTCCAATAACTGAACATCAATTAATGTAACACATAATAGTAGAAGAAAGGATAGAAACCACATAATCATCTCAGTGGGTACAGAAAATATATTTGTAAAAATCCAAAACCCATTCATGATAAAAACTGAAATACAAAGGAACTGCCTCACCTGATAAAGAGCACTTACTAATACTCTCCAGCAAAGAGAATACTTAATGGCAAAAGACTGAATACTTTCCCCACTAAGACTGGGAGTTAGGTAAGAGTGTTTGCTTTTGTGGACTTCTGATTAACATTGTCCTGGAGAGTATAGCCTCCAGTAAAGGACAGCAAAAAAATGAAAGACAGTTTGTAAAGGAAGACGTTAAACTGCTTCTATTTGCATTATTCTATATGCATAAAAGTACCAAGGAATTCACCAAAAAAGAAAGATATCTAGGACTAGTCAGTAAATTCAGTATTGTTGCAGAATACAAGATTGATATATAAAAATCAATTACATTTGTATATACTATCAATGGACAGTTCAAAAATGAAATTTAGGAAATAACTTGTATGTAACAGTATGAAAAGAATAAAATACTTAGGAATAAACTTAAGAAGTGTAAGACTTGAACAATGAAAACTACAATTTGCTGAAAGAAGTTAAAAGAAGTCTAAATAAAGAGACATTTCATATTCCACATTCATGTTTTGGAAAACGAGGCATTCTTAATTTGACAGTTTTTCTCCAGCTTGAGATATGTGTGCATATCTCTGTCTCTCTGATTTCAAGGTTTATCCACATTATAACACAAATATATATTTTTATTTTATTTTTTATATATATATAATTTGTTATATATATATATATAATTTGTTTTCTGTTTTCTAGACAGGGTATTGCCCTATCACAGTGGCACAATCACAGTTCACTGCAGCCTCAACTTCCCAAGCTTAAGCGATCCTCCCATTTCAGCCTCCCCAGTAGCTGGGACTATAGCCACATGCCACCTGCCCAGCTCATTTTTGTATTGTTTGCAGAGATGGGGTTTTGCCATATTGCCCAGGCTGGTCTTGAACTCCTGGGCTCAAGCAATTCACCCACCTTGGCCTCCCAAAGTGCTAGGATTACAGGCATGAGCCACCATGCTCAGTCTTCCAGCTTGATTTATAGATTCAACAAAATCATAGTAAAAATTCCAACAGGTTTTTTTTTGTTTTGTTTTAAAGAAATCAATAAACTCTTTCGAAAATATACATGGAAGGGACCCAGAATAGCCAAAACAATTTTGAAAAAGAATGAAATTAGAGGATTTTCATATCCTGATTTCAAGGTTTACTGTAAAGCAACAATAAAGCAGTATATTACTGGCGTACATATAGATATATACATTAAATGGAACTAAATTAAGAGTCCAGAAGCAAAACTTTGAATTTATGCTTTATTGATATTTGACAGAGGTGCCAAGGCAATTCAATAGGGAAAGGATAGTCTTCAACAAATGGTTCTAGGACAACTGGATATCCGTACGCAGAAAGAGGAATTTAGATCCTTACCTTACACCGTGCATAAAAATTGACTGAAATGGATCAAAGGCCTAAATATAAGAGCTGAAACTATAAAGCTTCTAGTAAATTAGGTGGGACAAAATCTTTGTGACCTTGGGTTAAGCAAAGAGTTCATAGACACAGCACCAAGAGAATAATCCATAAAAGAAAAAATATATTAGTAAATTCAACTTCATCAAAGTAAAATCTTTTGTGCTTTTTGAAGCACAAAAGCCACAGACTGAGAGAAAACATTTGCAGATCACATATCCAATAAAGAAATTGTGTCTAGAATGTATAAACAACTCTTACAACTCAATAGTAAGAATATAAACAACTCAGATTTCTAAATGGACAAATGTAAGTATACATTTTACCAAGGAAGATATAGGAGTGACTAGTAAGCACATGGAGAGATGTGTGACGTTAGCATTACTTATTAGGGAAATGCAGATTAAAACCATAATGAGATACTACTTTGTACTCACCAGAATGGCTATAATCAAAAAGACCCAAGATGATGAATGTTGGGAAGGATGTGGAGAAACTGGAACTTTGATGCATTGCTTGTAGGAGTGTAGAATGATACAACTTCAGAAAACACCTTGGCAGTTCTTTTAAACATAAATTTAGCATCCTACCCAGCAATTTCCCCAAGAGAAATGAAGACATTTCCACACAAAAACTTTAATGTGAGTGTTCATATAGCAGTCTTATTTATAATATCCAAAAACTGGAAACAAACCAGTGCTCATCAACCGGTGAATGAATAAACAAAATGTGTCGTATCTACATAGTGGAATATTATTCAGCCATAAAAATTAATGAGGTATTGATTTGTGCTACAATGTGGATGAACCTTGAAAACAGAATACTAAGTAAAAGAAGCCAGATGCAAGAGACTACATATTGTATGATTCCATTTGTGTGGACATTTGTGTGAAATGTCCACAAAAATCTATTATAGAGACAAAAAGCAGATAACTAGGTAGGAGTGTGACATGATTACAAACAGGCACAAGGGATCTTTTTTGGGAGTGGAAATGTCATAATCTGGGTTGGGATGATGGTTGTATAACTCTGTAAGTTGATTAAAAGTAATCGAATTTTAAAACTGGATGAATTTTCATGTGCTTAGTAGTCACTCCTATATCTTCCTTGGTAAAATGTATACTAACATTTGACCATTTAAAAATCTGAGTTGTCTATATTCTTACTATTGAGTTGTAAGAGTTGTTTATACATTCTGACACAACTCTCAATTTCTTTATTGGATATGTGATCTGCAAATGTTTTCTCTCAGTCTGTGGCTTTTGAAGCACAAAAGATTTTACTTTTGATGAAGTTGAATTTACTAATTTATTTTTTTCTTCTATGGATCGTTCTCTTGGTGCTGTGTCTATGAACTCTTTGCTTAACCCAGGGTCACACAGATTTTGTCCTACTTTATTTACTAGAAGCTTTATAGTTTCAGTTCTTATATTTAGGCCTTTGATCCATTTTAGTTAATTTTTATGCATGGTATAAGGTAAGGATTGAAATTCCTCTTTCTGCATATGGATATCCAATTTATAAATTGTACCTCAATAAAAGCCGTTTGAGAAAAGACAAAACAGGATGGGAAGCACAGGGAAGTACTAGGTACTATACACACACCTTGGCTATAGCTTCCTACTGCCCCTGTGAGGTGGGTGGTGGCATCTTATTTTGCCGTTGAGGACATTGAGGCTCAGCAACACTAAGTTCACCAGTGAAAGTTACCCAAGTAATTAAATTGCCAAGTTGCCAAGAATTTACAGTCAGTAAATACATACATTGATTAAAACGACTTACTGGCTGGGATAATTAATTTAAAGATAATTTTAGGTTGTTATACCATAATGCTTATATGACTTTTATATTGGAGACACCTAGAACAATTTTGAATGGTTCTGGAGTCATCATCTCCTGGCCTAGATTAAATTCACTGATAAAATTTGACTGGAATTTTCTTTGTAAACTTAAGGGATTTAAGAAAACAGTTGGTGAATGATTTGAAGGTGGCCAGAGAGTAAAAAAATAACTATTTTAAGCCTTTTGAGCTCAAGATATTAGGACTTATAAAAATAGGCAATTTCAATTTCAGAACTTTGAAAGGCAAGTAGTACCCATAGGTAAAATCAGGTTAGATAAGGTGATAAATTGTTCAAAAAAAGATTGAAAGTACATTGAAATTGCTTAGCGTGGAAGAGAAATAAGAAAAGATGTTCACCTTACTATACAACAGGGGGCATGTCTTAAGAGAAGATTAAAGTGAAAAAGGGTATATGAATCTGCCTAACACAGGACCCTACACAGCATCCAATGTTCAGTGGTAGATTGTTCTGAGAGATTTAGAACCAAAGAAGTAATGAACGAAAATAGAATTCATAGTATCTACAAAGGTGTAATGATACTTAGGGGCAGTGGCAATAAAAATAAATCATTTATATTTTTCAGAAAGGTAGACAGAGGAAGAAAACCTTCCTTTTTATTTACCAATAAGAACATTATGTCCTCATTCATTTGGCAACCATTTTTGCACAGCTTTATAGGAGGTGGAGAAAGTAGTCAGTGCTGAAATAGATGATGTCTGAGTCTCTCCCAACCCTGTGACGTGATAAAAACTGAAGAGTGGAAATGAGAAGAGAGTTCAATTCTCGGTGTTCTTAGTACAGACCAGAGGAAGGTTTTAAAACAGATTTGGGAAGGACAAAATTGCCTGAATTTGTAACAAGGTTGTTATGAAAGAAGAGCATGTTCTGAAGCTTGGTAAAAGATTTCATCACCAAAAAATGTTGTTATTATATATATATATATATATATATATATATTTTTTTTTTTTTTTGTTAATGGAGTCTTGCTTCGTCACCCAGGCTGGAATGCAACGGCGTGATCTCAGCTCAATGCTACCTCCACCTCCTGGGTTCAAGCAGTTCTCCTGCCTCAGCCTCCCAAGTAGCTGAAATTATAGGCTCCCACCACCACGCCTGGCTAATTTTTGTATTTTTAATAGAGACAGGGTTTCACCACATTCGCCAGGCTGGTTTCAAACTCCTGACCTCAAATGATCCACTCACCTCGGCCTCCCAAAGTGGTGGGATCACAGGTGTGAGCTACCACACCCGGCCTTGTCTTACCATTTTCAGTGGGGCTACTAGAAATGTTTAAATTACATATGTCTTGTATTTCTGTTAGACAACGCTGATCTCAAACATTAAATAATCCTAGCGAATGTGTTTTAGTGTTTAGTAATGATGTATTTAATGCCAGTTAGTCATTTATATCCAAATGTTCATTCTCCTTAAACCAAGAGCATAGGCACTTTTTTCTAAAAAGTACCTAACAAATAATTTCTTCCTTGAGACAGAGTCTTGCTCTGTCACCAGGCTGGAGTGCAGTGACGTGATCTCAGCTCACTGCAACCTCTGCCTCCCAGGTTCAAGCAATTCTCCTGCCTCAGCCTCCTGAGTAGCTGGGACTACAGGCGCCCGCCACCACACCCAGCTAATTTTTGTATTTTTAGTAGAGATGGGGTTTCACCATGTTGGCCAGGATGGTCTCGATCTCTTGACCTCGTGATCCGCCCACCTAAGCCTCCTAAAGTGCTGGGATTACAGGTGTGAGCCACCATGCCCGGCCTACAAATAATAATTTCTTAGATCTTAATTTTTATGCTAGCTTTTATGAGATTCATAGTATCATTGTGTGTTGTTGTTGTTGTTTTTTTACCACAGTGGACTTTTTGAGAGCTAATTTTTATTACAGAATAGTTGTTTGAATATAGAGAAGGCATGTAGTCATTTTTATACTATGTTGTTGTTGATACTGAATTTTTAGAAAAGTATATAACTTTCTGTTTTTCTTCTCCTTGTTTTGATTTTTCTGAGGAGACCACTAAGGAGATTTCTGAATGAAAAGAGCTTTACAGAAGTTTTTCTTCTTTTGCTTTCTTTTTCTTCCCCAGAGCAGTTGTATTCCATAATTAGAGCTTGTATGATTCTTTTGTTTCTTGAATAGGAAATAGGCAATGGAAAACTTCTCTGTTTCTTCCATTGCTCATATCTCTTAAAGTAGGGTTCCTAGCTGTGATTCTAAAATGTTTGGTTTTGTAGTTAATTTCCATAGAAGCACTAAACTAGGTCATTAAAGAACAAATTTACAAGGTGGTAGGTTAATTACTCCATTGATTATAGAGTTTAGCTGAGTAAAGCCACCATTCTTCCAAAACCATTTACAAAAGGTCATCTTCTAATCTGTTTCTCTTTTCAGGCACTTCAGACACCACCTCCAACAACACAGCAACCGTGATTTCCACAGCACCTCCAGCTTCCTCAGCAGTCACGTCCCCCTCTCTGAGTCCCTCCCCTTCTGCCTCAGCCTCCACCTCCGAGGCATCCAGTGCCAGTGAGACCAGCACAACACAGACCACCTCCACTCCTTTGTCCTCCCCTCTTGGGACCAGCCAGGTGATGGTGACAGCGTCAGGTTTGCAAACAGCAGCAGCTGCTGCCCTTCAAGGAGCTGCACAGTTGCCAGCAAATGCCAGTCTTGCTGCCATGGCAGCTGCTGCAGGACTAAACCCAAGCCTGATGGCACCCTCACAGTTTGCGGCTGGGTAAGGCGCTTTCTCATCTCATTGACATCTGAGGTGGAGGTCATCCCTGGAATTACTCATAGGATAGACTTTGCATCACTGACTTAAATGGGGAAAAAAATGTCTGTTTAAAGCAGTACTCTCTTTGAAGTGGGCTGTTTTGTGATCATACAAGGACCTTGATTATGGTTTAAGTTTCTTAACACCCTGGGAAGAGCAGTAGTCATACCTTTGTTTACAGATGAAGACCCAAAATATCAGGTCACTAATTACCTTAGTGACAGGGCCAAGAAGAAAGCCCAGAATTCTTAACTCTTATTTTCCCCATTAAACTCTCTCAACTGCCTACTTCCTAATTCTCAAGCATAGATGAGAGATGTAATGGGAGTCTCAATTTTATACTGTTATTGTCACACATAAGAATTATCTTGTAAATATATCTTTTTCTCTAGAATGTTTCTTTCATTTTGGAAAAAAAGAGAAATAAGTCATTCAAAGAAGGGTCAAAATGACTGTAAAAGTTTTACATTTTGTGCTGATCATAACCTCGTTTGTACAAGTAAGCCTCCAGGAAAGCAGTAACTGAGAAACACAAACCATAGAAGAGTAAAGAAAAGTAAATATTGCCGGGCGCGGTGGCTCACGCCTGTAATCCCAGCACTTTGGGAGGCCGAGGCGGGCGGATCACAAGGTCAGGAGATCGAGACCACAGTGAAACCCCGTCTCTACTAAAAATACAAAAAATTAGCCGGGCGCGGTGGTGGGCGCCTGTAGTCCCAGCTACTCAGGAGGCTGAGGCAGGAGAATGGCGTGAACCCGGGAGGCGGAGCTTGCAGTGAGCCGAGATCGCGCCACTGCACTCCAGCCTGGGCGACAGCGCGAGACTCCGTCTCAAAAAAAATAAAAATAAAAAAATAAAAAAAAAAGAAAAGTAAATATTTCCACCTGTTTCCCCAGCTGGATTTTCCTTTTGTAAGTTCCTTTTGGTGTGTTGTCAAAATGAGACCTGCATCTCCATGGTAATAAAGTGACTCCTCTTTTGGACTTGCAGAGGTGCCTTACTCAGTCTGAATCCAGGGACCCTGAGCGGTGCTCTCAGCCCAGCTCTAATGAGCAACAGTACACTGGCAACTATTCAAGGTCAGTAGAAGCCTTTTTCTTTCTTTGGTGGCATGCACACATGTACACGTGTGTGTGTGTGTGTGTGTGCACGCTTGAGAGAGAGACACACACAGAGAGATGGAGGAAGTCTGCTTTGCTAGAGGTAAAAGTGATGGGAAAGATAGTCAAATGCTGACTAACGTGTTGTTGAGAACTAAGAAAATGTCCTCATTAAAAAGCTTTGTAAGAAAAGTACATGTGTTAGTATGTGAGTAAAAGCAGGAAATATACTTAGTTTGGTATATGGTAAGAAACCAGAACTTTTATGCTGATATTGATCTTATGTGAATAGACTTGAAGCCAGATTTTTTTCCCCTGATAAGTTTATCCGAAGTATTAATCCAAAACCCATCTCAAGGCAAACTTGACCAAGTAAGACTCTCCAGTCCCCATCCCCACTCCTGAGAAAGCTGTGCATGGGAAAGTCCTATGATGAATGAACACTGGAACACATCAGGTGGACCTCAGGAGTGCTTTTAATTCTCATTAGGTTCTGCTCTTTTTATATCACCATTAGTGTAGAACATATATTCTCTTGGATTATAATGTCTCTTTTCCAAGTTCAGCTGGGTTCCTTTTACCTTTTAGCATGTTACCCAGGGCAATATTCATTCCATATAGTGAAGGGTTCCACTTGTTTAGTACCTAAGCTTTCTGTCTAAAAATGTTTACTGTTATGTGATGCAGGGAGACAATCTGAGAGACATCACTAATGAATTAGAATTTTTTTTCTTAAAATAGTTTTGATGAGAGGCTGAGGCAGGGGATCACTTGAGGCCATGAATTCAAGACTGCAGTGTGCCATGATCGTGCCTGTGAATAACCATTGCACCCCAGCTTGGGCAACACAGTGAGACCCTGTTTCTTAAGAAAAACAAACGTGGTTTGTGCGTAAATGAGAGTTCTCAGGGCCAAAAATAGCTATTAGCCAACCTAAATTAAGATTAATATTTCACAGGTGATGTCTCTGACAGTGTACTAGACAATGTTAATTACAGACAAAACCACACCATGGCCTAGATTACCTTACATTATATTGACTTTCTGATTGACTAAATCATACCTGAATTGGTTAGCTCTAAAGCTTTGGTTATATAGTAATTTTTTTTTTTTTTGCAGTAGAATTTATGATAAATCACTTTTTCCTCTGCTTTATTGAATGTTTCTGTGCTGTGGGGATCCTACAAAGGCAAAATGTCTTCCCCAGGGCATGATTGACACGCTGAAAAGATCTGGAACTAGTCTATGACCCTAAGTTTGGAATCTCAGAAAAACTTCCAGCTGCACTAAGTCTCACTGTTTTGTACTATTTGTATGAACAAGGCCAAAGTCAGAGGCATTCCCTTCAGCTATATTTTATGTAAGAAATCAACCAAATGTGTAATGCCGTTAGAAAATCCCTCAAATCTACATGTAGGAGTGAGGTTATATGGGTAGGGAGATTTAGGAATGTTGCCAGACAACAGGTTGAGATATTAAATTAGAGTCTCAATTATTTTAAATAAAATGTTGATGATGTCTTCTTTGGGGGAGGCAACAGCATCATAGAAAATTTCTCACCCATTAAAGCACATCCTAGCCTTAGATCACCTACATGTGGCCACCTACATCATTATGTCTGATTTCCTGCTATAATAGATTCATCATTCTCCTTTGCACAAGTCATAGAAATCAAATGTTTAGCCTCAGGAAGTGAGAAATTAATTATACCTTTTCCTTTATTTGGTGATACATAATTTATTTTAGAACTAAAGCCTTTTTGCAAGATGGTTTTCATCTTGTGTCTCGTAATATAAAGCAGTGGTCCCCAACCGTTTTGGCACCAGGGACGGATTTTGTGGAAGACAATTTTTCCACAGCCACAGTGCGGTGGGGTGGTCTCTGGGTGGCACCATTTCCACTTCCGATTTTGCTCTGTGAGAATCGAATGCCGCCACTGATCTAACAGGAGGCAGGCCCACCACTCACCTCCTATTGTTAATGTTTTAATCACTTTAGCTAGTTTGTCTTTTGAACAGAGGTAGTTTAAAATCAGCAGTCTTCATTAAAGACAAAATTATTGGATTTATCAAATATGTCTAGGTAAATGAAATAAACTGGTGATTTCAACACAGAAACGTGACTAATTCATTAGACAGTTATTAACTGTCTTCTGCCCCTGCTCGTGCCCATTAAATTAGACATTTCAGTCTTTCAGGCTCTTCAAAATTATAAATAAACTACAATTGGTATCAGTGTAGCACTGCGTTTGAGGAAAAAGGGCTACACTTTTTCTTAGTGAATTGTAGGAAAATGATAGACTTTTGGTGTGTTATTTGGCTTCTCCAGGATGATGTTAATGTTCTCATTCCTGCCTGTTTTGGGGGTTTTTGTCTGTAGCTCTTGCTTCTGGTGGCTCTCTTCCAATAACATCACTTGATGCAACTGGGAACCTGGTATTTGCCAATGCGGGAGGAGCCCCCAACATCGTGACTGCCCCTCTGTTCCTGAACCCTCAGAACCTCTCTCTGCTCACCAGCAACCCTGTTAGCTTGGTCTCTGCCGCCGCAGCCTCTGCAGGGAACTCTGCACCTGTAGCCAGCCTTCATGCCACCTCCACCTCCGCTGAGTCCATCCAGAACTCTCTCTTCACAGTGGCCTCTGCCAGCGGGGCTGCATCCACCACCACCACCGCCTCCAAGGCACAGTGAGCTGGGCGGAGCTGGGCGGCCAGAAGCCTTTTTCACTCTGCAGTGTGATTGGACTGCCAGCCAGGTTAATAAACTGAAAAATGTGATTGGCTTCCTCTCGCCGTGTTGTGAGGGCAAAGGAGAGAAGGGAGAAAAAAAAAAACCACACACACACACACACACACACACATCAGAAAAAGAAAGAAAGGATGGAGACGGGACATTTGCCTAATTTTGTAATAAAACACTGTCTTTTCAGGATTGCTTCATGGATTGGAGAACTTTCTAACCAAAAATTAAAAAAAAAAAGAAACAAAAAATCAAAAACAAACAAAAATAAGTGAAAGGACTACTTATCATTTCCAGCAGTCATGATGACAAGTTAAGGTGGGTTACCAATTCCAATATAGGAAGGGGATTTCTTGTTTGTCTAAATTTCTTTTTTTCTTAAAAAAATCATTTTTATGGGTCTGTTGTACAGGCCATTAAGTCATAACAAGGTGTTTATAATCGTATCAATTGTGTTGGGGGTTCCTTTCTTAACTGGTACAATTTAGGCAGGCCTGTATTACTGTATCTCTATTATTATTGTTGTTATTGTTTTATATATATATATAGTTCGGACATGTTTATTATCTCTTGCTCCTGGATCCTATTTCAGTGAGCTCCCACACTGTGGGGAGGGAGGGTTTTGGGGTAAGGGGAGACTTCTGTTCTTAACTGCGGGGAATGTTCTTGCTGGTTTCCTTATCCTTGATGACTCTTACAGAGGTGCTAGAAAATTATTTTCTTTTGCCACTTATGCAAGAGGCTTGGTGCAGAAGCTGAAGGCAGTGTGTGCAAACACTCCCATTCCACACACGCCCCTTCCCCTCCCCACATCAGGTGGTGCCTTTGGAGCACTTTTGTGTAGGAAGGAATTCCTGCTGAACTGTAGCTCTCACTCACCCCCAAATCATTGAATGACCCTGAGGCCCAGATCCTGTGGTGCAACAGTGCTGCTTTCTGCTACTTTCAATGGGAACAGCTGTACATGTTGCAGGGCAGGATTTGGTTCCGAAGAGCAAAGACTACTGCAGACACCTGACTTGGTGGTTCTCCTGATTTCTTATATCCTGAAAAATGCTCCTACTGTTGGTGTGTTTGTTTGTTTGTTCATTTTGTGGAAGTTTTTCATCCAAACTTTAACTTGGCAAAGAAAAAAAACTGACTTATTGAAATTGGGAAACTTTTCCCGTCTTTTATTTTCTAAAGGAATTCTACTAGACTATTTTCCATTGATAATATATACAAAAGAGGTGTGATGAGAAGAGTGTAAGGTTACCACCTTTTCCTCTAGAGAGCCACAGACTTCCTTTCCACTGGATGGCTTATAAATTCCTCTAACCCTGAGATTCTTCTTGGTTCTCTGACTAAAGGAGGCACTTATTAGCCGGGCTGGGATCTGTAGAACCTTTGAAGAAGGACTTTGAGCAGGAACTTTGCACACACCTTAAGTGTCTCCTTGGTTTGTTCGTGATGCTCCTGCTAGGTAGGTCTAAATGGCAATACACATCTCTGTATTCAATGTAGAAAGCAATTAGCTCCTGTAATTATTTTTAGGGTGTTTCTAGACTATATAAATGAGCCCATTGAAAAGGAAGAGCCTGTGAAAGTGGATGAAGAGGAATAAGGATAACTTGGAGATTAAATTCCCCTTTTTGTCAATGTACTGTTATTATGCCATCTTTACCAAAAAATTTTCCAAAAGACTGGATCACTGCAGTGCAGCTCATCTAAGTTCCCCTTCTTATTGGAGTTAAAGGTTCCCATTTGGTGGCTGTGGGTGCTTGCTTAAATCTCTGGTGGTCCCAAGACTGCACTTTTTCTCCCTTTCGAGCTGGGGATGTAGAGAGAACTTACAGGTGATTTTTATTCTGATTGCTTTTGTTTGTGTCCACAAGGGAGCTTGGATTCTGTGTACTTGTCTCTCTTTACCATTGTCCAGAAAGGCGGTAAATACAGACACATTGTGTACTTTTGTGTGATTCAAGTGGGAGACAGTCTGTTAAAAGGTCAGAAACATTTTAGTCCCCTTTTAAATTTTTGTTTTAGTTTTTTTCTATCTTGTTTTATTTCACAAATATTTAATTACCACCCCTAAATTTCCTCCTCTTACCCTTCACCTTCCCTAAAATCCTTCCAAAATCAGTGAACTGCAAGCAGGGAAACTAACAAATGTCCATTCACCCTTTTTGTGTGGTGTGTTTTTTTATGTTTTGTTTTGTTTTTTAACTAAGCTTGAACCAAAGTCAATTTTTAGCAAGCTGCTGTACTAATGGACTAGTTGATAACGTGCAGTTCAGACACATCGAGGAGATAGATGCTACTGACAATTTCTTTTTCATTTGTCTTTATTAATTTTATATAAAAGTTGCTGCTTGTTTTTAGTCTTTTATGTTGGTAAATTGTAATATCCTCTGGGCAGACATTAACTTGATGTTTAACTAGTTTATTAGGTTGGTGTGTAAATAGAATGACAATGTCAATTACTAATTTCTCTCCTCTCCATTCACTTTTTCTCTGTTGTAGTTAAATGTAATCTTCTATCCTGACTTGACATCTCTACCTTTAGTCTGTGCAAATGATTTTAGGGCTATCAGTAATGCTCTAGCTGCCCACAGTAATGAGTCCCTCCCTTGGGAGTGGTGAAACTTAGACGGAAGGATTCAGGGAGGGAAATGCTGATACCCACTATACTGGATTAGAAGTTACAGCATTAATTTCTCAAAATTGCTACCAAAGGAAGTGTGGAGTCCCAAGGGACTCAAGCTCAGTGAGGTAAGACAAAGGGCAAGGAAAGACTGTTTGGGTGTTTTTTCTTTTCCCCCACGTATGGTTTAGAAAATGATCCCTTTCCCAAATAAAACTCACCAACAGACTTTAATATTAGAAAAGATACTAAGCTTTAAATGTCAATACAATGGTCTTTTATTCCCTGCCCTGTCTATATTTTCTACTCAATTTGGGATAAGGGGATTCTGCCTTTTTTATGTGAAGCACTTGATGAGGGTAGACCAGCATAGAAAATCTGTTTAAAAGAAGAAATAATCTTCAGGCAAAGATAAATCTTTAGATAAAAATATAATTTTTTCTCTTTTTTTACTTATTTAAAAGTAAGTTGTGAAATGAAAGGCACATTTACATATGTACTCACGAAACACTAATATAGCTTTTTGGTGGTTGTTTAGTTTGAAATCAACTCCCTATCCATCATCCCTAGATACTTTACTTATATTGCTTCATGAACACCTTAGTCATTTTTTACTTTATATGTATATCTTTTTATCATCTCAAGAAATGCATTTTGAATTGAATGAACTATCTTCTGAGCTAAGGTACTCAAACTTAACTTTTAGCCACCTTATATGGGAGAGCCTGGAAACTAAAGGGGGCCAGGGACCATTTGACCAAAAAGAGGTGTTTGGTGGAGTTTCTGCATTTCAAAGAAGAAAGGCCAGATAGGTCATCACAATTCATTGTATTATTCTTTTTTTCCCCATAATGGTTATGCAAATTTTATTTTATATTTCTGAATTTGGTTAGCACATACTAAGCCAAAGACTATTCTAAATGCATTTATAGTGAATACTATATATGCCCATGGTAATGGGTCCTCCCTAAGGAGTGGTGAATGTAATTGTGTGAATCCTGCTTATCACAAGTGGTGCAATTTGGTCATAAATTTTATTTATACCCTGTATACATCTGAATAACAGAGCAGAAAGACCTAAAAAAGGGCTTCTCGCAGGAACAATATTACTATGTTGTTCTAAGAAAAAATGAGTGCTGTATTTAAGTGTTTCTGAAGTTCTATAGGCAGCATTTTAGAATTAAGAAAAACATTGTGTATATCCATTAACTGATATAATTCACATGTCCTTTTATTTGTTATCAGAAAGATCAATACTATCCCAATTTATTCAACTTGTTACCCAAGAAATGGAACCAAAGGAATCCAACTTTCATTTTGTGCAGAATCATACCTATTTATACTTAATGCTAGCACTGTAAGAAATAAATCTTTTTTGTTTAAAAAAGGGAAGATAAGATTAAAGATTCTTAGTGAGATCATCTTGCCAATTTGTTGTACATCTCTCATTCATTGTTGGGGGAAAAAAAGCACAACTATACCTCTTTAATGTTATTTTCTTCCATTATCCCTCATTTATTTGGGAAGATAAGGGAAACCTTGTCTGTATCATCCAGAAGCACAGATATTTGCTTGACACAATATTTAAATTCAGCCGATTCTTTAACATTAAAAAATTTTCTTTTTAACTTGCTGGAAAAATCCGATACATTGGCAAATATAGGGAATTCATGTCAATTTTTTTTGGCGGGGGAGGTCTTTGTTGCCTAGGCTGGAGTGCAATGGCACAATCTTGGCTCACTGCAACCTCTGCCTCCTGGGTTCAAGCGATTCTCCTGCCTCAGCCTCCCAAGTAGCTGGGATTACAGGCACCCACCACCGCACCTGGCTAATTTTTGTATTTTTAGTAGAGACAGGGTTTCACCATGTTGGCCAGGCTGGTTTTGAACTCCTGACCTCAGGTGATCCGCCCGCCTCGGCCTCCCAAAGTGCTGGGATAACAGGCGTGAGCCACCACACCCATCCTCATGTCAATTTTTAAAGTGATAAATCCTGATATTATACATTGCAATTAGTGTAGAATAAACACTTGGCTTATAGAACTCTCTGTTCTTAGTCTAAAGCTGTTCCCAAACCAGGTCATCCTCACGAAACATTCTTGACCAAGAAAAAAGATAAGGTCATTGAGACAGGAAGACAGAGGAAAAGCCTCTTGTTTTTGTTTCTTCCCAAGAAAGGAGAAGCCCTGCCAGGGAGAAGTCACTAGTATCACTGACTCCCCCTATCACTGAGTGTAGGGTGTGGTAGCAAGGAGGAGGCAGAGAATTCACGCTGACAGGTGACTCTGGCCTGGCTCTTGGGGGCTCTTCCGAAGACCAGTCTGCAGTTTGAGGAAGGGTCCCAGCAATTCATTTGGAGAGCTTGGCCAAATATTTTCTCATTAATCAGCATCTAAACTTGATGAGCTTAAAGTTTGTTTATTAGAGTTGAAAACATTAAAAGATGATTAATACTAATGGTAGAAAAATACTAAGGACGCAAAATTTAAAATTTTCCAAAGTAGACAAGAATTGATGGGTTAATTTGCTCATAACTGATATGAGTTTGCTTTTATGTGTGTGTGGAAAGCATTTAATGTGTGATGCTGTTCATAGTCCTGGCTATTTGATATCATTTTCAGTTTTACAACATTTTGAGGATGACAAAATGGTAAATCTTTCTGAGCGTTTACAAACTTCACTTTCAAGAAGTGAAGGGAAAAATCCTTCTTTGCTATTTCTGTAAGAAGAATAACTAAGATCAGCTATTACATAGGTTTGCATGGATGGTGTACACAATACAAATGTAAACTTGGATAGGAATAGGATAAATAAATTGCTTTCATCATAAAGGCCAGTCATCCATTTGTTAATCCAAAGAGATTAAATATAAATAGGACACCCCTGAGATTTCCAGTAAGGTATTTGAAAGGATTCCACTGGGAGGGCAGGGAATATATTTTTTCTCAGAGTCGTCTAGTTTGTACGCGGTTTTCTATATGGTTTGTGAACTGTAGCTTTAAAAAAATAATAATTTTTTTTGTAGTTTTCTTCTAACCTTATTCATTAAGTCGTTCCTTGTTTTGGCCCTTCTACTCTTGGCCTTAGCTAAAAGCAGTAAATGTGAGTGAATTTTATGTTGATTATGTCATCTGGATCTCCTTTCCTTCCCTTCTTTTTCTCGTTGAATGGTGGTACCTTAATTTGGGTAACAGCTAGCTTCTGGCACCTTCATAAAATACCTCAGAATAGCTTAGCATTGTTGCAAAACTGGTTTTAAACTAAAAACCAAACAAATAAAAGAAAAAACTTTATAAATAGTGGAAATAATTCTAGCTGTAGCATTTAGTCGAACTAATGTTTATTATGATCGATAAACATGATTGATGCTGTATGTATTTGGGATCCTGTTTATAGGTTACAATTTATAGGGTTAGGGGGGGTGGGGGGGGGGAAGAGGAGAAGTTGATTATGTTAGAAGGAAAACATTGCTCGTGTGTGTGTGTGTGTGTGTGTGTGTTTTCTTATATCTGTCTTGCCAAAGGAAACTTGATTTTCCCTGTGATTGGCTTTGGCCTCTCTGTGGTCTGATCTGCAGCGGTGTGTGGTGGCATGCAGATAACATATGGGGTGTCCAGTAGGTTCAGGGACCCTGAGGGTGCATTTACATCCCTTCCTATGGTTGCCCTTGCCCCCCAGACCCTGCCAACCTCTCTTAATGATTCATTACCTCTGTACATAGCAAAAGCATAGGCAAAGGATGAATGTATGAATGCCTGGATGTGCAGTTGAGAAATAGAGGCAGAAATAGACATGCACCAATTAATTTGGAGACAAGAGGTGAGTGATTGATGTGTCTTAAATCTAGGAAGGTTAAAGTGAAACAGGTTATTTGTGTTGCCCTCTGTCATGTTACTGAATGTTGTGCTAATAACACAACATTTTAAAACCTTACTTTTCTCATACCAAGGCTAGTTCTGTCAAGACTAAAAACACAAACAGGATAAAAAGCAAACCAAGAAGTTGAAAGCTAACCTGCCCACCTCACCCCTGTGATATAAAGTGTGACCCTTAAAGATTGGTTGGTGGGATTGAGGAGAGAATTATTCTTGGTGGGATCGTGAATGAGAAATGATGCTGGCTTAGAAAAAATTACAAGGCCTTTCTGCCCATACTCTGGGACAAACTTTCTTGGCTCCCTGAGTTTCAATATAGACTGTATCTCCAGAAAGGCTATTTTTTTAAATAAATGATCTCACAGAACTTAAGTGGGATTTGGTTTAGATACCAAAGACACTGCTAATGTCATTGCTTATCCTTAAGTTTTCAAAACAGGCAGAGGGAATAGGAGCAAAAAGCCAAAATTTGGAAAAGCTTTACTTTATCTCTTTCCTTCCCTTTTCCCCTTTTCCCAGTCCCCTGCTTTTTGAAGGAAGTCTTCTTGGTTGTCCTGGCTTTGGAAGAGGGATTTATTTTGTTTTGCTCTGCTGGCTCTGTAAAGATGGATCATTGCTCAGTGTAGCAGTGATGTTCTTGGAATTGCTGAGAAATTTGGGGAGGGCAAAAGATAGAGGTAGAATTTTTTCATTATTTCCCTTTATCTAATACTTTTAAATAGAACCAGTATAGCCTATATGAATTCAGACAATATTTAAATGTGGTATCTCCATCTGTCTCCTGTAAAAGATAAGAATTTTCAAGAACAGGATTATGTAGAAAACCAAAAGATCTTCCCTTACTCTCCTGTAAATGTTTTGTTTCAAAATGTTTTTATATACGGGCTCTAGGGAGCCAAGTAGTTCATTGTTTCGGTGTACTATTGGTAGGACACAGAAAGGGAGAGAGGGTAAAGAAATATATCGCTGTCTGAATATTGCATCAAAAATGATCAGGTTGCAGAACTTCATGAAAGCTTTGCTAATAATCTTATTGTTCTGACATTATGTAAAGGTGGTATTAATATTGTATGACTTTTCAAAGTGCTAGATAGGTTTATAAGTAGGTAATAGGGATGTTGAAGATTAGAGCACTTGAAACAGAAGTTCTGGGAAAATAAGGTGTGTGTAATGGAATACCGCTTTGAGCACAGAAACAAAGGTCTGTTGGGCCTGGGAGAGAAGATGTGATTTATGATTGTTTCTGTGTCCCTGTATCTGCCCACCCTGCACAGGGCTCCACCACCCAGGGCCACCTGGTTTAAACCCAGGACACTGTCAAAAAGTTAAGACCCCGAAACTAATTTACTGTAAAAAACAAACATTGAGGACTGCTGCAAAGTTTTCCCATTTTCTTTGTGTACTTGTTCATCTTTGTATAAGTCAGCCACAGCCTCCTCACAAGAGCGGCTTAAGGCTTCTTTCATAAATTGACTGTGGCATTCAGTTCTCAAACATTATATCCCAAAATCTGCAGGCAGACAGCTGGATACAGCGCTGTGTATAAAATGAGACGTCCACACACTTGAGTTTCTTAAGATTGGGATCTCTTTCAAATGAAAAAGGACAGAGCCAAGTAGAGAAAATACTTGGTGCTCCCACCCAGCCTTAATGAGTCTCATGGTCTAAAAGCATAGGAAGAAATGAAATGCACTTTCAGAAGCTAAAATGACAGTGTCTACTACAAAAGACTGTAGTTGTAGGCAGTCGGGGATGCCATGTCCTTGGTTCCATTCCTGCGTGAGTCTGCAGAAGGCACACACTTTGTAAGAGCAGAATGGACTAGTGCCAGCCTGAATAAGTTTAAAACTACAAACAGTTAGAGAACATGGAACAGGCTGGTGCAGGGAGCCTAAGATTTTGCAATCATATTATAACATTGGCTTTTGACAACATAAATAGTGTATCTTCCCTAAGGTCAGGTCGGGAAAGAAAGACTTCCAGCTGCTTACCTCTGCATGCGTGGCCACGTGTGCATTGCTCAGTCCGCGGGAGCTCTCACTCCGCAGGAAACGCTCTCCTCCCACATTAGTCTGTACTTCCATCCCCTCATCTGTGGTAGTAGTGAAGGCTAGGTGAGTAAGCGTGGGCTGTTCTACCCACCAGAAGTCCAGGAGCTGTTGTATACCTCATTTCTAACTCGTGACCGAGTGACTTGCTTTAACTTTCTCGAAACCCTACAGAGTTGCCAAGTCTGCCCTCCCTCCTCTCAGTCATGTTAAACTCTGGCCTATAGCATCATGGGACCTGTAGCCTAGGGTGGGACCCCCTAAAGCCTCTGAATGTTGCTGCTTAAAAGCTACTGCAAACTGAGGGCAAATTGCAATCTTCTATTCCTTTTTGTTGCAAGGGGTCTTCACAGGTCTCTTAACATCTACTTTCCCTGCCACCCTGCCTTTAGGGGCTGGCCAGCTATCCACACCCCTAACCCACCCTGTGTTTCTGACAGCTGGCCACACATCAACTTCTGTACTTGCCTTTTCCTTGGTGGGGTAGAGGCCAACCCCTTCTCCTCTGAGGCCTCAGGGTTCTGTTTCTCTTCAGGACTTTGGGTAGAAGGGAAGACACCAAAGGCTTCTTTAAGCTGACTGCTGCATACACATTTCACTTTTTTTCCTTTGACATGACCAAAAATATCCAAATATTTAAGTTTATTATTATTATTAATATTATTATTATTTGACAATCTTATATCCAATGGGCTCTCTAGAAGCTGCATCCCCAGCCCTTTCACCTTTTCTTTGAATGTAGTTCCCAACCTTCAATTCCCACCCCTAATGCTGACAAAAAGCTTAGCCAGGTCATGATACTGCTGCTATAAGCCAGGGGAGGGTGGTTTCTTTGTTTTGTTTTGTTTTGTTTTTTAAATTTCCAGCCAAAACCAAAGATTTCTTAATGATTGTATAAACTCAAAACAAACAAAAGAACCAAAGAAAAGGGAAGTCTTCAGCATCAGTCCAGTCTGTGGTGTCCTGGCACTTAGAAGAGTAAGGCCAGGGAAGGCGGGGCGGGAGGACACTCTGACCAGATCAGAAAGGGCAGGCAAGCTGTTTTCCACCTTCCAGGGTCCAGCACAGGTACGTGCCCGTGGCTTTGGCCCTCACAAACTTGTGAGCATGCCCTGAAACAAATTGGCATTTCAGATTTTCCAAAACAAAAGTCAAAAAACCCCATCACCACCATCAGCCCCCTACACCAACCAGGGTCACTATGGGGACTTAGCACAGGGCCTAGGGAGGGTGGGAGCTGCTGCTGGACTGGCCCGAGGACTCCACAGAGTGGGGGACGTTGAAGACACTGGCGCACGATTGGCTGCTCTGCTGGGTGCTTTAACCTCTGGGGCTGGGCGAATGCACGCCAAGGTGCCCTTCTGAGCCTTTTTTCTCTTTTCCTGTACTGGAACTGCTTGGAAGTGGCTGTCCTGTTTGTGAGAAAACATGCAGAAAGATTATCAAGCTTTTCATTTCTCTTTATTGTAGTTTTGTTTCCTTTTTGCAGCACCACTGTGCAACTATGCATTGTACTTCACAACCTTTTGTGCTAGGTAGATGCCTGTGACTTTTTAACTTGGGGGGTGGGGGGATTGCAAATGAAGGAACTTTTTACATGGATCTTTTTAATCTCAGTTGATTGGGGGAGGGGGGTACTTGGTTCTTGGGTCATACAAGCTCTATCCCAAAGCAAAATCCAAATGTTAATAATATTAGCCTGATGCAGATACCAAAGATAATTTCTTTCCTGCAGAACCTTAGACTCGTGTATTAAGTACGATTACCCAGCACTTGCATTAGTCTAACCTCAGTAATTCCAAAGCTTAGATGTATATTTTGGTATATTTCTGGGATATTAAAAAAAAAAAAATGTCGTTTAACTTCTTGTTTGTTTCAGTGTAATGCTCTTAAAGTCATAGCATGAAAATAATTGAACTGTCCTATTCTTAGTAGTTTGAAATAATAGTATTTTTGTATGTTTTGGGTGTGTCTATGTATGTATTAACATGACAGTTTTCACTGCCTAGGTGTTCATAATAAAAAAGAAAATGAAAAAAGTTCTGAGTGTACATAATATTCGATAATAATCTCCCACCTGGTGTCAATTTAGATTGCATATTCCTCATTGCTGTTCCCGACTGGGATTTTGTTTTCTTTTAAAGAGACAGTGATCGTGTTTTTCTAAAGATGTTTTCTTTCTCTCTTTCAATATCTTAACTCACTTTTTCTTTTCTTCCTTTTTTGTCTTAATTATTAATTCAGGGGTGTTCGTCCACTGTTGTCAAGGGAGGGGCACAAGGGGAATTGGCCCCTTGGCCTCCTAGAACTTTTTGTTTTATGTACTTTAAAATGTGAGTTTGAGTTCTTCTTTGTGGAAACTTAAGATGTGGTGTAAATGATTCTTTCCAAAATTGTCCAGCAGCTTTAATGAGGCAGTGACAATTCTGAGGTGGTTTATTAGAGTCCTTCTACATTTCTCTTAGATAACTCTGCACTCTGGGTGGCTATTGTGTAGCCTTACTGCCCCAGAGCGCCTGTTAGCCAAATATTTCCCCTCTGATAGGAATATTTTCTAAGAATCAGCTGATAACTTGCGTGCTGGACCTTGTTATCTGTGCCCCTGGGAGACACATGTTTTCTTGGTTTTGAAAACCTGAAACACAGGCAACTTTACATTTTGGGGAATTAGCTGATGCCTCCTGAGGCCTGAGGAGGTGGTGGGGAATATGAGCGGTGCTGTCTCTCTCAAAGTGCCCTTTAGATGATTCCCCCTCCTAGGGCTGCCTGCAGGGGCTGTAGGCTCGGGAGAGATTGTGTAGGTGACAGTGAATCAGAATGAAATGGTAGATTTTGTGTAGATGCATTTGTCTGCTGTAATTTTTTATATATATATTAAACTTACTGTAACTGTACAGTTCATTTCTGTTGTAAAACATCATTAAACCATTTTCCAAGTGTTTTCACATTGTTGGAGTTTCTTTGAAATTGCTGTGTTGGTATTCTGGATGCTTCACATACACATTCTCAGACTGCGTAATTCAGCTTCCAAATTATGTTTTCCAAGTGCTCTCAGGAACCCCAGAATCACCACAAGCACCGTGGTTCCTGCCCCGCTCCACCCTTCCTCCTGCACTCCAGGGGGAGCTGTGGCCACTGCATTTCTCCCTGCCAGACCCTCAGTGTGGTTTCGTGGGACCCTGAGTAGCAGTAGTCTCCTTCAGGCCCAAGTACTTGGTGTGATCAAACATGCAGGCCTGTGATTGATCTTGCAAGGGAGCTCTTCAAAGCTCCATCTCACTGTGTATTTGACTGCAGAACTGGGACCAAACTCAACTTTTTCCAAATTTATTGTTGAAACTGCACTGCCCCTCTAGCATTTCTTGCCAAGTCCTGAACATTCATTGGGTGGGTGGCGGCGGCGGGAGGGGGGGTCCTCCGAAGGAAGGTAACCCTGAACTTGGCATCTGGTCCTCCTCCTGTTGGAGGTTGCACAACTTAGCTTTTTCAGACTTATAAATACTACTTAACATTTAGTGTCTTACTACAGTTCATTTCATGAAAAGGAAAGTTTGAATTTTAAAATGAATTCCCCACAGAGAGAAGGCTTCAGCTTACTGAAGAACTTGGGAAAGTTGTCTGTCACGTGCTGGCCATCTGACGGGCGTTCTTGAATTAGATGATGTGGAGAGCTGTTGTCGCAAGATGTGCTCACTCTCCTGGAAAGGGATCAAAATGGGAAGACAAATGATGGGTCCTTTTCTCCCTGCTCCTTTATCATAGAATTTATATTTTTCTATTCCATTCCTTAGATATATGGCTTACATTTCAGCTTGTAGAGTTATTTTCTTAAAATAATGTCCAGTTTTTAACAGAAATCTTGTTTTTGAGATAGTGTCGTGCTCACTAACAAAGACTTAGCAAGCACAACTCATTTGTCATCTCCTAAGGCATGAGGATAAACCACTGATGAGATTCTGTTACCCTGTCGTTCTTTTTGAAGAAGTGGTTAAATTCTAACCCATTTCCAGGTTTGTATACAAAGCTGAATTATCTATGGCAGGATGTGAATAATATCTGCCCTTACTCTTTTCTTTTTGGAGGGACTTATATCTCTCCCCAAGACCCAGGTTGAAGTTAACAGGAAATCCAGTGTTAGGACTTAGTCATGAGTTCACAAAAGTAGTTGTTGATCAACAACTGAAATGTCCAGCACCAAGCAACCAAAACACATCACAGGTTATTCCTGGACAGATTGAGGCCTGTGGCTTAACAGCTGGCCAGATGGCAAGGCTTTAAATCACCCCGGAAGTTGTCCTCTTAGCCTAAATTGGTCATCTGCCCTTTTTTCTCTGCCAAGCCAGGCTTTGCAGCTTTGAGTATTTCTCTGTTTATAGGAACCTTGTAAACTAGTAACCGTGGATCTTATTCCAAGAATGACCTTGAATTAAACCCTAGGAAGAAAAGCAATCAGAAATATTCATATCTTATCTCTGAGTTTAGTGACATTTGAATAAAAGTCTGAAAAATATTGAAAGCTTCCATCTTTATATATATATGTGTTTCCTCAATATAAGGAAAATTCCGTATTTTGTTGATTCTAAGCACATCTTCACATTTTAACCCATGAAACAGATCTACATCTTACGATGGATATTTAGGGATTTTCCTCTTGAAATAAGTTGATACATCAATAACCAACAGTGTTTTCGGATGGAGGGAGTGCAGTTGTGCTGTGGAGAAGGCATTGCCAGACCTCAGGAAGGGCAGGAAGCCTGGCAGTTCCAGGGCTAGCCACTCTCCCATCGGATTCAGGGCTTTGCTCTCTCAGAAACTGGTTTCTCAGCCCTGCTTCTGTGAGCACATCTCAGTTCTCCCCCAGCTTGCTGTCTGTGTGGTTACCTTGCATGTAGCCTCATATGGCCCCCACCCCAGGTTCGTTGTAGCACCATAGCTCACTGCCCAGTGCCAGCTTTTCTCCTTGCCTCTTTAGACATATGTTATTAAAAATATTTGTGTGTGTGTATATATATGTGTGTGTGTGTGTATATATATATATATATATATATATTTTTTTTTTTTTTTTGAGATAGGGTCTCCCTCTGTTACCCAGTCTAGATTTCGGCTCACTGCAGCCTTGACCTCCTGGGCTCAAGCGATCCTGTAGCTTCAGCATCCTGAGTAGTGAGGAACACATGCACATGCCACCATGCCCGACTGTATTTTTTTCTAGAGACAGGGTTCTCCTGTGTTGCTGAGGCTGGTCTCAAACTCCCGGGCTCAAAGGTTCCTCCTTCCTCAGCCTCACAAAGTGCTGGGATTACAGGCATGAGCCACCATGCCTAGACTGAGACATATTCTTGACAGAATTGGGTCAACTCACTTTTTTCAAACCAGCCATCCAGGTCACAAAGCCTGTATGTATAAGTCAGCTGACCTTGAAACTTGGTGTAGCACAAGCCCTCGGTGTGAGTGGCACTCTCTTTCACTAATAGATGAACCAGACTTCAGTTTTAAAAGCCCAGTGAGTAGCAGAATTCCCCTGAGGCTGTTACAAATCCAATGGCTTCTCTTTATGAGTTGCCTGTGATTTGTTAAATATGCCTAGCGATGATATGCTTGGCTCCTGTTGGAATCCCAAATTTTCAGGGACGTTTAACAGTCATGGTCTTGGATTTCTTTTTTGAAAAAGTCAAGGTACAGATTTCAGTCTTCACACAATATGAGTTGGTGGGCTTGTTGAATTGGGGCCTTAGATACAGCCACTGCAGTTAGAGGAAATACTGCTAGGAACGGGGCCACCTTTTGTTGAGGGAAACACCTAAAAGACTTGTTGTCCTCCATCCCTCCCTCAAACCCTGTGCACTGAGACATTCTGCACTGTGGTGTCAGCTGCTGTGCATAACTTCCGGACACCTGCTCACACACTGCCTATTCCAATGCCTGAGTGCCAGGCCGGTCTCTCGTGCTTGTTTTCCTGCACCCGACAAGCTGGTGCCATGCTGCAGGGCTCCTTTCCCATAGCCCTCTCTGGTTCTGGGGCCATCCTGGCACATCTTATTGCACCGAGGCCCACTCTCTCTAAGGCACAGCCACCCAGCCTGGACGCCCGGCCCACTTGCCCTGTGCGACACCACCCAGATGGGCGGCATTCCGGGCCGCAGGATGCACCTGCGCTCATGTGCTGGTTCCCAGGAACTGTCCTGTTCTCTCCTGAGAATCAGCAGTTCTGCTCCCCTCCTCCCTCAAAGGCAACCTGCTGATTTACTGATGGCTGAATTGCCATTAGAAGCCTGACTGCTGAAATAAAGCTTAGAATAAAGCTGCATTTTCACTGAAGCATTTATTATGCAAAATAGGAAGGCTTTAGCATGCCAGTATAAATTAAAACAGTAGAAAAAAAGCAGAGCAGAGAGCCCTTTCCATCCATGGCCTGTGGCCTGTAATGACACAGCAGTGTCCTCGTACATTGACTGGGGTTTTTCCTGTCCTGCCACTGTCCGCTGGGCAGTTACAGGTCCCATGTGTTGGGTCTTCCTGCGAGGCCTTCACAATGATGATTTTTGTCATTCACTGGAAGTGTGAGGTGAATCAAGGGCCTCCTCTTGCTCCCTGGCACTTTATTCACACATGTAACCACACTGTGTTTTATGCCATTTTGTGCGCAGCTCATCAAGGTCAGTCTGTTCATCTTCTGGCCCCCATAGCACGTGGTACAGTTCAATGGTGCGGCACAGAGGCCCAAGGCAGGGAGGCTCCCGCTACCCTCGCAGGCCCTGGCGGACCCTGCCCTGCCCGCCCACCTTCCCATGCCCATGCAGCTCCCTGGGTGCACCTGGCCTAGGCTCCTTTCCATCTGCCCCTCTGCCCAGCCCTCTCACCAGGGAGGCGCAACATGGCCCAGTACAGTTACCTTGAAAGGAGGTGAAGGTGACAACAGAAGCCAAATTTACAGCAGGAGTGAAGCCACTCAGACACTGACAGAATGATACAGACATTAGGGCATGTGCTAGCATCTGCGCTTTCTCTGGGGACTTTACAAAACAGACTCAACAACTCAGCTGTGAGAGGCAGCGTGCCAGCCTCCCAGGGAGAACGAGGAACCGCCAGGAGACAGGTCTACCTACACCACTGGCAAACCAGAGGGCCCAAGGCCAGGGCCATAAGCCCTGGGGGCACACTCCCTTAAAAAGTGCAGGGACAACAGTCTGTGTGTGACGGTTTGGAGCTAAATATGACCAAAGCATCCTGTACATAAAAGGGAATACTTCAGTGGCTGAGAAGATGAGTGAACCGGGTTGTAAATGCTTTATCCTGTGTCTCATAATCTGGGCGTCTGCAGGTCTGGCCTTTGAGTGGTGAAATCCCCTGGCTGTTAGCGAGGGGGCAGGGTCTGCATGTGAAGGGCGTCGTAGGTGTCCTTGGTGGCTGTACTGAGCCCCTGGTGAAAGCAAATCAGAAAACAAAAGTGGGTCAGTAACCTGTGTGGGCAGGAGCCAACCCGGAGGCCAACAGGTGTCTCTGCAGCACAGCCCCGTGACCACCCACGCAGCCTCCAGAGGCCCAGGAAAAATCCCCCTGACCCCACGGGCGGGAGCCTTGGCTGCAACAGCTTCGTTGGTAGATGGGTTCTGTGCCCTGCCGGGAACGTCCCTGCAGCAACTCCTTTCCAGCTAAATTCTCACCCCTCTTAGCTCCTCAAATGCTGTGCCTTACAGTGCTTGGGCACCGCCAACTTCCTGTTGGACCTAAGAGAAAGGAGTCTCCCACCTCCCATACTGGGCAGGAATCAGGGGGAAGGGCCCAGGCCTGCTCCAGAGAATCTGCTGTCCCTGATACCTGGGCCCAAAGGACTTGTCTCCCTGGACTTGTCACAGGGAGAAGAGGGACTCCTTGGCCTCAGCCCTCTGCGAGCCTCCCTCCCAGGCCCAGTGATTCTAGTATTTTCTTGGTCAGGAACAGGCCCACAAGGCTGGCCCCAAACCTGCTGGAATGCGTGTCCCCCTGGTCCGGGGGCCAGGAAGGAGACGGATCAACAGCAGCCACACACAGGTAAGTTTCTGGGGCCATTTTGATATCACTCAACTCAGGCAAGCTGGGCTGACACTGGAGTCAGAAGAGTGAGCTGTGAACAGCCCATGGGAGCCAGAAGGAGAGAAATGACAACCTGCTGGGGATCGTATTTGAGAGAAGTAGACCGTGCTTAGTTTACATAATTGCCTGCACTGATTTGCAAAAACCAGGCACCTAACTACGTAACATTTTCTTTTTGAAGCTGCCATTTTTCTTAGCTTTTTTTCCTTCAGTCTTCCCAGCCAACCTCTCATCTTACAAGGCCTAAGGAAATGACACAGAGTGAGGGTTCTGCAAGAACCCAAAGAGGCAGGATAATCACTCATGTGGTCCTTTGCCTCCATCTGCACCTGCGGGGAGGCCGCATACCCTCTGGACAGCTGCTGCTCTATCTGCCATGGCCAAGCAAGGCATGGTTGGAGCCAAGTAATTCGCTTGAATGGCTGAGTCCCAGCTGTGCTCTAGGGACTTATTGGCAGTGGCATTGCCACTGGCCTAAATGGGTGCCCTGGGCTTGCCCTGCCCAGCTGTTGCCCACCAGCAGACAAAATGTGGGGGCCTTGATCTTGCCCCTTGTCAGGTGGTGCCCCTTCCGCAGAAGGGACGCCGGCAGCTCCTACCTGGTAAAGGCCATCGTGCCCCTTGCCCCTCCGGCGCTGGTTCTTTGGGAGTGAAATGAGAAAAGGATTAGAAAGTCAGGCAGTCAGTAGTGGCATTTCTGCTCAAGGGCCCCTTCCAAGGTACCCAGGAAGTCAGAGGTAACTGTCTCCCAGCAGCACCCCTGTCCCTGAGACAGAAGGATCCTCAGACCTTCATCTCTGCAGAGTGAGGTGAGGCCTGGCCACGATGGGGCTTGGGTTTGCTCCACCCCAGTCAGGTCCTCACAGACATCAGATTCCTGAGGTCCGGGGCCCACAGGACCTGTGCTGCCCACTGCTTGGATAAATGGACTTCCCTTCAGCTCTTAAAGTTCTTGGCTAGTCATTTTTGCTTACTGACAACCAGCTGTTTTGAGCAGTTATGAGCTCTGGCATAGTCAGTTCACTCACACGCCCCTCTTTACCAGCGAGGAGACCTCGGGTAAGGTCTTCTGCCTCCTTGTGCCTCACAGGGCACATGTTTCTCATTGGGTTGTTGTGGGAATTAAATAAAACTACAGAGAACCCCTGCTTGGAAGGGGTCAATGCTTCACTCTCACCATTTTGAAATCCTTAATTGTTGATGAACAAGAGGGTCCCACATTTTCATGTTGCCCTGGGACCTGTGGTCCTGCACACTGAATATGGCAGCACATATTAAGCACTCGATGCTTTCTATTATTAAAATGGACCTGCTCTTGCAAAGCTTAGGCTGTCATAGAATCTAGATTTGGTTTTCAGTCCTGAAAGAGCATCAGCCCTTCCTTAGTTCTTATGTTGTGCCCGACTGGGTGACTGCCAGGTTCGCCTTCACCTCTGATGGCCACCACATGGGCGTTTGCCGCTGGGATGAGAAGTGGATGGGAAAGGGGGCCTGCAGCAGGCATGTCTGGAGGGCCACGAGGAACTCCCTTGGGAATTAAGAAACAGCAACACTCACCTCGCCTTTCATCCCAATCTCACTGTAGGCCTCCGCCATCTTATCTTTCTGCAGTGCCTGTAGAACAGGGCATGGAACACTGATTTTTACCAACTAATGCAGAAAGCAGCAGGCTCCCCTACAAGAGGAAGCTTCCTGATCCCCAAGTTGGCAGCAGTGGCAGGGAGGGAGGGCTCCCACAATCAAGGCTCCAAACTTTATGCACACAAACTTCTCTGCCCACAACCAGCTCCAGCCTACCCACCTTGTCCTCAGCCCTTTGGAGTCTCCTCTGAGCTGTCAGCTCTGCACTGAGCTGAGGAGCTAAGTTAGGCTCAAAAAGATAGGATGTGGAGCTCTAGACAAAGACATGGAGACTGGGCAAAACAAGGGCTCACCTGGGGCCCCAGAATCATTTATCTGAGCAAGTTGTCTCTTTACACAGACAAACGGGCTGTGGATCAACCCTCCCTCCTCGCGGGAGGAGTGGGCAGGCATCTCCCTAACAGGAGGCTGCCACCAGCAAGGGTGTCCTGCATGGCAACCCAGATCGACAATCAGGGTTCAGGGTCACACCCAGGAGTGTGAGGTTGACTTTCCTATAAGGGCGGACACTCAGAAGACTTCAGCACTCAGAACAGGAGCCCCTCGAAGGGGCCAGCCACCTTGTCCTTGCCTAGCTTGACCTTGCTGTGTCTCCCTACACCCCAGGCTGATCGACCTGGGAAATCCAGCAGAAGCGGTCGGGGAGGGAGGGAAGGGAGATTACTCGGCACTTTTTAGCTAAGGAGGCCTCCTAGAAGCAGGTGCTCCTGCAGGCCGCAAGCAGGTGAGACATTACTCGACCCAAGAAGGGAAGGTCTGGACAAAGACCACAGAGTGTGGAGCAACTGCCTTCCTCCAGAGCCCTCCTCCAGCCCTTCCTCCAGCCCTTCCTCCGGAGCCCTCCTCCTCCAGCCCTTCCTCCAGCCCTTCCTCCGGAGCCCTCCTCCTCCGGCCTCCAGCCTCTCCTCCAGCCCTTCCTCCAGCCCTTCTTCTGGAGCCCTCCTCCAGTCCTTCCTCCAACTTTCCAAAGTCAAATGTGAGGTCTCCTCTACTCACATTGTACAAGCCTTCCTGAGGGTTCTTCCTTCTCTGCTAGGAAAGACAAAGGGAAGACGTTAGAGGGAGAGAAACACAAATCCAAGCCATGAAATTACAGCAAACTCCATCCTGCCCACTGACCGCAGCTCCCTGGGGCTCTGCCCTCTGCCTCTCTCCTCCCTGTGCTACCCAAGCCTTGCCTAGGCCACTGCTGGGGCCCTCACAGCACTACATGGCTCATACTTGGTTACCCGCAGTTGGATATACACTTTGCTCTCCCAGAGGGGCCCACCCAACCCTAGCATTGCCCAGGGCAGGCCATGGGGATGCCTGCAGATTGTCCTTTTGCAGACAGAACACCACACACATCACAAGCTGACAAGTGGGACTTTTGACTGAAGACAAAAGGTGTCACATACCATCATTTGGAGCAGGGCCAGCCACTGGTAGTGAGGTCCTACTGAGAGGTGCCCTCCCCACACCCTCCTAGTCCAGACAAGAGGAGAGGAGGCAAGATAAGCTTGGATAGTGGGGGTGAGGAGTGGTCAATGAAATCAACAGCCTCTCTACTGCCCATTCACTCTAGCAACAACACAACCAGCACAGGGCTCAGCCTGGACAGGGGCTAGATGGACAGGTGTGATCACTGTCAGCATCCAGCAGCACTGCCCTTCCACCAAGACAGTCCTGGCCTTTGTCCTGAGACCTGCTCTTAAGAGGACCCTAACAATCCAAATTTAACAACACATTAAAAGGATCATTCACTGTAGTCAAGTGGGATTTATCCCTGGGATGCAAGGATGGTTCAACAAATGAAATCAATAAACATGATACACCACATTAACAGAATGAAGAAAAAAAATCATGATCATCTCACTAGATGCAGGAAAAGCATTTGACAAAATTTAACTTCCTTTCATGCTAAAAACTCTCAACAAATTAGATATAGAAGGAATGCGCCTCCACACAATAAAGGCCACATACGATCAATCCACAGCTAACACCACACTCAGCAGGGAAAAGCTGAAGCCTTTCCTCTCTTTCTTCTAAGATCTGAAACAAGACAAAGATGCTCACACTCACTACTTCTATTCAATATAGTAACATAGGTCCCAGCCGAGCAATTAGCAAAAGATGCCAAGAATATACAGTGGGAAATGAATGGTCTCTTCAATAAACGGTATGGGAAAAACTGGATATCCACATGCAAAAGAATGAAATTGGACCTTACCTCACACCATATACAAAAATCAACTCAAAATGGATTAAAGACTTAAACACAAGACCTGAAACTGTAAAACTTCGTATTAATAATAAATCATAGGTGAATAGACATTTCTCAAAAGAAGACATAAAAATGGGTAAGAGATCCATGAAAAAATGCTTAACATCACTAACCATTAGGGAGATAAAAGGTAAAACCACAATGAGATCACCTCATACCTGTTAAGATGGATATTACCAAAAAGACAAAAGACAATAATAGTTGATGATGATAGAGAGAAAAGGAAACCCTTGAACACTCTTGATGGAAATGAAAATTAATACAACCATTATGGAAAACAGCATTGAGGCTCCTCAAAATCTAAAAATAGAACTACCATATGACCCAACAATCACACTTCTGAGTATTGACCCAAAAGATTTGAAGTCTGTTTGTTGAAGAAATGTCTATACTCCCATGTTGATTGTAGCACTATTAACAATAAACAAGGCCAGGTGTGGTGGCTCACACCTGGAATCCCAGCACTTTGGTTGGCTGAGGCGGGTGGATCACTTGAGGTCGAAAGTTCAACACCAGCCTGACCAACATGGAGAAACCCATCTCTACTAAAAAACTACAAAATTAGTCAAGCGTGGTGGTGCATGCCTGTAATCCCAGCTACTCGGGAGGCTGAGGCAGAATTGCTTGAACCCAGGAGGTGGAGGTTGTGGTGAACTAAGATTGCGCCATTGCACTACAGCCTGGGCAACAAAAGTGAAACGCCGTCAAAAAAAACAAAAAACAAACAAAAAAAACCAATAACCAAGTTACAGAATCAACCTAAGTGTCCGTCAAAGAATGAACAGATAAAGAGACTGTGGAACATACACACAATAGAATACTATTCAGCTTTTAAAAAGGAAGAAATTCTGTCATTCACTCTAACATGGATGGATCTAGAGACCATTATGCTAAGTGAAATCAGCCAGGCACAGAAAGACAAACACTGCATGTTCTCACCTATATGTGGAATCTAAAACAGTTTAACTCACAGAAGCATGGATAAGTAGCATGATGTTTACCAGAAGCTGGGGAATGGGGGGATGGGGAATGGGGAGATGATAGTCACAGGGTACAAAGCCTCAATTAGATAGGAAGAGTAATTTATTTTTAGATCAGCAGCACAACATGCTGAATATAGCTAATACGTGAGTATTATACATTTTAATATCTCTAAGAGTAAATTGCTAATGTTCTCATCACAAAAAAGTTAAATATTTGAAGTGATAAATATGTTAATTAGCTTAATTTAATCATTTCACATGATATTCAAAAATCATAACAATACTTCGTACCCCATAAATATGTAGAACTATAATTTGTCAATATAAAACAAATAGAAAGAGAAAGACAGAGGAAGGAAGGAAAGAAGGAATGAAGGAAGGAAGGAAGGAAGGAAGGAAATAAGGAAGGAAGGAAATCAGAATGAAGGAGAAAAAACAAAGAGGACCCTACCTTACTGTGGTCTCATCCAGCCGCTCCCCTACCCACAGGGTATAGTGTCTACAAAGCCAAAAGATCAGAGCCCCCCAGGGACCATACCCCAACTATACGTGGGTTATCCAGTGGTCTTGGGCCCTTCCTGTATGGACCTCTTCACCAGGTCTGTCCTCTTGGGGCAGATGGTGCCACCATGTGTGCATCTCAGGATGGCCAAGGAGCAGTTTGAGGGGAAATGGGTAGAGCTTAGACATGAGCAGTGGGTACCACTTCCAGGGATGTGGCCCCTTGAGATGCAGAATGGAGCCAAGGAGGAAGGAACAGGTTGCGGCAGCGAGTGGGTCTCCATCTCTTCTCTTGTCCCGGGTCCACACGTGAGGGTCGAGTCTGGTTGCAGAGTGAGCTGAGGAACCCTCCCCTGTAGCCTGGGCTGAACCCCACCACACATGCAGGAACACACAGGAAGATAGAGGAACCCCTACCGGCTTTCCCCCCATCTCAGGGTCCCGGCCGCGTCTCTTGTCCAAAACATCGTACTCCTCTCTTCGTCCTAGATTGAGCTCCTACAACAGACAAGAAAGTGTCAGACACAGGACAGAGGAACCTCAGAAGGATGAGGCCAGCTGGTCTGGAGAGTATGGTTTCCCTCTCTGGGGTGGCTCACAAAAAGAGGGGCAGGGGCTGGGGAGGGGATGGTAACTGGTCTATCTGGAGACCATCATCCCAGAGGACCTCTCAGAGAACACGCATTAAGATGACGGTGGATGGGATCCCCAAAGGTCACCAAGAACTATATGCCGATCAGTCCAACGGGATAAGGAACAACATTCTTGTGAGCAAATAGAGAAGCTGGGGCTCAGAGGTGGTAGTCAATTCCACCACAGTCCCATTGCACAGGGAGTGTGAAATCGCTTTCCCCTCCTCTGGGAAGATTCTAATACACGCCTTCTCTACCTGTCTCTAGACTTTGCAAATTGCTGATGGCTTGGGGGCTCACTAATGGCAGGCACTATACTAAGCTCTTTCCACGCATCAAGCCATTAAAGCATGTAATCTTTATGGCGCCCTTTGAGACAGGTACAATTACTACACCTGATTTACGGGTTAGACAACTGAGGTTAAACAAGTTGCAGCCGGGTCGCAGAGGTGATAGCTGGGGACCAGACTTAAACCCGAGACTCTGGCGGGCATGTTCCCTAGGTCCGAGGAGGGGACTGCCCTTCCTTTCCGGAGGGTCTGGGGCGAGACTGACTTACGTTATAGAGCTGGTTCTGGCCCTGCTGGTACGCGGGGGCGTCTGCGCTCCTGCTGAACTGCAACACAGAGAGCAAAGCGCGTTACTGCTCCGCGAGGGCGCGCAGGACTGCCGGGGTGCCAGGGCGCGCGGTGACCTGAGGGACAGCCCTACTCCGCTCCTTGGCAACTAACAATGCGTGCCCTGCCTCCTGGGGCTGAGCCCTTGCAGGGGCCGGGGCGTGGCAGCCCCTTTTTCTGAGCCCAACTGTCTTTCCTCCCGCCTGTGACACGTGCATCCATCACGCTGGCCCAGGACCCGCTGGCGTTTATTCTTCCCGGGCTAGCGCCCTCGCGCGTGCGCAGAGGTGTAAGGTTCTTGGTCTGCGCCCCCGGGCACATGAGTATTCTCTAGGATCCCTTCCTCCGGGGACTCTGAGGACAATCCAGGGTGGATGGTGGCTGGTCAAGGTCCCGCCTCCTATCTTGACCCCAGGGGCAGGGTGCTGTACGTGCATCACTCGCCCAGCCCTCAGCCATCGCCTGGCTGCACTGGTGTCCAGGAAGCCTAGCATTCGCTTAGTGTCCTGAGCATCTGTTGGAAGCTGACATAGGCTCACTCTTGCTTCACTTCATGCCGCTTCAGGCGGAAGAAACTGCAATGTCTTACAGATCTAGAGCATTGGAAACAACCTTAGAAATCATCTAGGGCAGCATTTTCAAACTTAAAACAAGAAACTCAGTAAGATTTGGTTTTTCAAATAAAATACTATGCCAAAGTCCAAAATTCAAACAAGAAATGGGTTGGGGGAGCACCGAAGTGATGACTGGGACTGGATCCTCCCCTTTACTCCTAAATTCTTCCGCCCTCTGCCCACACCATGACCAGACCCACAAAGAAATCCAGGGTCTGCAAGGCACCAAGTGAAAACCCAGGCTCTGTCCGCTCTCCCACTACAGGTGAGGAAAGAGCCTTTTCAAGAGAAAAGCTAACATGGCCTTCATTCACACTTGGACAGCAGGACCTCTGCCTAAGTGTAAGCCCCTTTGTCGCCAGCAGCATCGCCTTCCCTGGGATACTCTGATGTGCGCACATTTGTACAGCTTGTCATGGAGGCGCCTAGCACCAGGCTCTCCCTCCCACCCTGTCCATCTCAGCCAGACACTGCCACCTCTTCCTCAGCCCACTCAAGGCACACACTTGGCTGGTCCCTGCTTTGCTCCTGGATACCAAGCCCCAGGCACCACCCAAGCTTGAGACTTTGCAAGACCAAGGCCCTTCTGAACATCCGTCAAGTGGAGGACCCTGTGCCCTCCTCCCAAAGCCCAGTGGTGCCCACCTTCACTCTCAGGAACAGGGCAGTGAGAATGACGCCATAGATGAAGAGGATTCCATCCAGCAGGTAGCAGAGTTTGGGATCCAGCAGGCCGAAGCTCTGTGCCTCTGTGCCAAGAGATAAAGCTGGTCAGCCAGGCCCAAGGTGATCAGAACACATCCCCATCATCCCAGGGTGGCACTAGGACTGACTGTGACCAACGAAATCATGACACGGAGACTATATCCAATCCCCATGCTTCAGCCTGATCACAACCCCCTCCCTCCCTCCCACCTCAATCAGTTCCTGGAAAACCTATTGGCACCAATGGTAGATGTGGCACCTGTGGGGCCAAATAGCCTGGAGCAATATGGGGGAGGGGAGGTGGAAACAAGGCAGGCAGATGAGGCTGTTCTCTGTGCACAGAGCTCCTGCCTCAGCGGCAGAAGCCCAGCCATGTTAGCGCCTGTGTGAACCAAGAACTCTGGAAGCCTCTGGAAGCCTCTGGAAGGTGTTCACATCTGGATGAATGGTACTCCTGGCCTGAGGTGTGTGGCTCTGAGGCCTACCCATGGGAGACAACAGGTCAAATGATGGTCAAATGAGATCATTTCAATATCTAACAGTTAACTAGGACAGCAAGAATCTGGGTTAACTCTCCCCACACTCCCTACCTCCTCAGTACCAGGCACTCTCCCACCCAGGACAGTGGGATCTGGTGCTCAGCTTCCCTTCCCTGTGCCCTGAAGGGTTTCACGGGCAACAGACAGTGGTAACTTTGGTGCCCCTCCCCACCTAGGCCCAGCATCTCCCTGCCCCCCAGTCCCAGCTCCATGGCCTCAGCCTTCCCTGTCTCCCCTCCTCCCACTACACACACCGCATTCCCAGGACATGCCTTGCTCTTCCGAACTATTTGCCCTGTGCCTTGCATGCACTGTTCCCTCTTGATGTTCCCTCCATTTCTCTCCCTGAAACCCTACTATTCGGTAACATTTGATGCATCCTACAAAATGCCGCTCAAAGGTCTCTTCTGTGTTAGCCTCTCCCACTGCAAATTTCCCAGGGGCCCCTAACTCCTAGTGCCATATTAACCTTTGTCAAGCTGTAGTTAATGCACTTTTAGTTGGCACTGCCACTGGAGTACAATGGGCTGAAGAATGCAGATACAGTATACACTCTTGGTTAACTAAAAGTTTGCATTTTGGGGCCAGGTGCCGTGGCTCACGCCTGTAATCCAAGCACTTTGGGAAGCCGACACGGGTGGATCACTTGAGGTCAGGAGTTCAAGTCCAGCATGGTCAACGTGGTGAAACCCTGTCTCTACTAAAAATACAAAAATTAGCTGGGTGTGGTGGCAGGCACCTGTAATCACAGCCACTCTGGAGGCTGAGGCAGGAGAATTGCTGGAACCTGGGAGGCGGAGGTTGCAGTGAGCCGAGATCATGCCACTGCACTTCAGCCTAGCACACAGAGTGAGGCTCCGTCTCAAAAAAAAAAAAAAAAAAAAAAAAAAAAAAAAAAAAAAAAAAAAAAAGTTGGCCGGGCGCGGTGGCTCAAGCCTGTAATCCCAGCACTTTGGGAGGCCGAGACGGGCGGATCACGAGGTCAGGAGATCGAGACCATCCTGGCTAACACAGTGAAACCCCGTCTCTATTAAGAAATACAAAAAAAAAACTAGCCGGGCGAGGTGGCGGGCGCCTGTAGTCCCAGCTACTCGGGAGGCTGAGGCCGGAGAATGGCGTGAACCCGGGAGGCGGAGCTTGCAGTGAGCTGAGATCCGGCCACTGCACTCCAGCCTGGGCGACAGAGCGAGACTCCGTCTCAAAAAAAAAAAAAAAAGTTAGCGGTTTTATTAGAAACATCACAGCCCTGTGAATGAGGAGACTTGGATTTTAGTCTGACCATACTTCCTACTAGGTAAATGTGCAGCAACTCAATCTGTAAAACAGGGCGTGGTATCCATCTCACTCCACCGGTGCCTCCTAACTAGAGCAGAGGTCCCAGGCCAGCCCAGCCAGTGTCTGTCTCCCAAGGCCTGGGCGCCCTCTGGTGGCCTTTGGACCCAGATGCGGGCAGAGGGAGTGGAGGCCATATGTGGGAGTACTGTCATTCTTTCTGGCTGTGTGATTTGGGGCAGGTTATGTATGCTCTGTCAGCTGCCTCTTAGTTGAACAGGTGGAAACTAACATTTCTGCAGACACTGCCTTAAATGTAATCATCGTCAGATCCTCCTGCCACCCACCCTCTGACAGATGCACCGAGGATTCCGGTTCAGAGCACACAGTGACAGGCAGCCCAGGACTGACCCCTAGCAGCTCTCTCCCCCTTCCTGCCCCTGGGCCAGTCCTGCCTGCCCCTCCATACCAGCAACATTTTGGCCTCCCGACGAACTATGGAAGCAGATGATTCAAAGGCAACCGCCAGTGTTCCCACCCCCACCACCCTGAATCCCTCTGTCCCCAAGCTTTTGACTCCAACCCTAATTCAGGACCCCTCTTGCCCCCAGGCAGCTGATCTCTGCAAACTTCCCACAGACCCTGCCCAGAGACCCAGCCACTAGGATGAGAGTCCAAGCTCTTTGTCCAGCCATGTTAGGGCTCTGCCATAACAAGTCCAGGCCTGAAAAGATTACAGCTTTGTGCCACCCTGTCCCTCTGCTCCTGTCTTTTATACCCCATTCTTCCTTGAACACACCCATATTTTTCTACCCCCTTGCCTGTTGAGCTAGATCCTCTTCCAGGCCTGTGTTCTACCCCTCCACTCAACACCTGTTGAAATCAGACTGTCCCACCACCTGAACCCCTGAGGAAAAAGTGAGAGGATGTCGGTTCAAGAGCCGATATCTCCCAAAGTGCTCTACAGACCCAACTCCTCAGGACTCAGATGCCCCTCCATCTAGGCTGCCAGCACCTGAGACCAATGGCTGCATCTTCATTGTTGCCTCTTCCTCCAGCCCCGGCATCAGAGTGCAGGGCACAGGGTAGACAATCACTCGATATCATGGAATGTTTCAGGGCTGAGCTTCAGTGATGAGGAAGATGCCAGGCCCAGCCCCAGGTGTGCCTGCCCTCTGACCCCAAGGTATTGCTGGAAGTCCTCACTGACCTAGGGAGGATCTAAAGGCCTCTGGGGGACAAGCCAGCCCCCATGAAGGCCACCAAAGCTGGGGTGACTTTTTGCTGTTAGGACTGCAGAGGAGATAACTGTGGCGATTTATGGGACTGGTTGAGACTCGGAAGAAAAGCCAGGAGAAAATCACTCAGCTGCTTGTCACAGAAAATGAAAACAGAAAAATTACTGGACAGTAAATTTAGCACAAATAAGAAATATTTCTTTGTGTTGTGCAGACTCAGCACTGTAGAGGGGCAGGAGGATTGGGCACCTCCCTGAGATAAGTAATATGAACAAGTTTTCTTCCTTCCTTCCTTCCTTCCTTCCTTCCTTCCTTCCTTCCTTCCTTCGTTTGTTCCTTCCTTCCTTCTTTCCTGCATAGTTTTATGACTGATGACAAGTGTGCTGTGTGTGGTTGGGTGGAGGAGAGGATATCAACCCCAATATAATTCCCTGTGTCGGACCCTCCTCTCGTTCAGTCCCACTATGCCTGTGCTGGGAGAGATGGGCCTGAGGAAGACAGTCATGGCCCAGAAAGCTCCATGCAGGGATGCAGGACCCGATTCAGTTATGCGATTAATTAAATATTCATTGGGCATCTGCTCGTGTGGGGAACTATTGAAATGGAATGAACTCTGGATTGCGTGCAGGTGGGTTCGAGTACTTCCTCTGCCACTTACTAACTGTGTGGTCTTGGACAAGTAACTCCCCTCTCTGGGCCTCAGTTACCTCATCTATTAAATGGAGGGTAATCATATCTACCTTAAGGGTTGTGATGAGAATCAAAAGACAATGATGTCTGATATTTGGGTCGAGTCTTCTGAGTCCCTACCTTCATGGGGCTTAAGGCTTAGCTCTTGAGGCCACATACGAGGTGCAGGGGCTTCCCTGGACAGCAGACAGTTTTGCAGGATGCCAGCTCAAAGGCACCGCATCGCCACTCTATTCTTGGTCCTGGCTTCTTCCCTGCACGCCCTCCCGCGGCTTCTTCATCTTTCTACCAATTCCATCCCAAAGGGACCAGCAGCTGCTTCCTAGGAGGTTTTGGGTTTTACATGGTAGCTACTTTTCTGTACAAGTGGAGAAGCTGTTTTATTTCATGTTCCTGATCCCTACCCAAGATTTACAGCACCCAGGAGAACCTCAGCATTTGAAAGGAGCCCCAGAGACTGACAGAGAGTTCTCTCACACAGACTCTCAATCCACTGCCCTCTCCCCTGAGACTCTGACTTAAGTGGCCTGGAGTGGAACCTGAGCATGGGGACTTCATTGCAAGGCCATGAATGATTGAGATTCAGACCTGCATCATTACAGCGGCCAGAGCATGTGAGAGGGAAGCCCGTAGAAATGCAGCTACACCCTACAACAAACGTAAATTTCTGTTAAACAGATAGAAGGAACAAAATTAAAGCTTTGGTCTTTCTTATACACTGTACTTCCGAACTGTGTATTATGGAACTTCTCTAAGCCTTGGTTTTCTCATCTGTAAAAAGGGGATAACAATACAACCTGTCTCGTTAGATGGTGGTGAGGGTTAATTATGATACTTTTTTTTTTTTGAGATGTAGTCTCACTCTGTTGCCCAGGCTGGAGTGCAATGGCACGACCTCAGCTCACTGCAACCACTGCCTCCGGGTTCAAGTGATTCTCCTGCCTCAGCCTCCCGAGTGGCTGGGATTACAGGCATGCACCACCACACCCTGCTAATTTTTATAATTTTAGCAGAGACGGGGTTTCGCCATGTTGGCCAGGCTGGTCTCAAACTCCTGAACTCAAGTGATCCACCCCCCTCGGCCTCCCAAAGTGCTGGGATTACAGGCATGAGCCACCGTGCCTGGCCAAATACGATACTTCTTATGGGGTGAAGATCAAATAAAATAATTCTTATGGGGTGAAGGACCCCATAAGAGTATGTATTCCATTATGCCACCTATTGTTATTGCCATGATTTCTACTTTAAGCCCATGCACAAGAAGCTGGAACCTTCTTGCCCTGTAGCAAGATACCAGGAATAGGCCATGTGAGATGCTCAGAGGAGGCTGGGGGCAGCCAAAGAGGATCACAGAGTATCTAGGCATATGGGTCATTGTATCTAAGTGTTGTGAGTCTAATTAGTGACAGTGAGCCTCACCATCCCTTTATAGCCTTTTGTCATCTTCATAAAAGCCCTGAGTTCAGGAAGTCTCATGGCACTGACCATTAACAGGAAGATTCTGGGGCCCCAGAGTGCACCCTGGGGGAGACACACCTATCCTTACAGAATCTGGTTTCTCTGGGTGAGATTTACTTGAACTGTGTTGTCCCTGAGCCAGACTGTGAACTTCTGCTAACAGGGATCAGGCCTTAATCAACCTGGTCCTGCCATACCCTGAGGCTGCAAATACACACTGGTGCCCTCTTCCCCTCCAGTCAACCTCCTTCTCCAGCAAATCCTGTTTCGGAGCTGGGCATCTGCAGGACTCCCTCACATCCAACTAATAAGGATTCTTCTCATTCGAACCCTGATTTCTACTTTTAAACTGACTTCCTGTGTCTGATGGAGTTTGATTCTTATGAGTGCCAGGAGACAAACAGGGGGCTATTATTGGGCCCAATTCACAGGTGGATAAACTGAGATCAGAGAAATGAAGCAACTTCACCAAGGACACCTGCATGTTAGTGGCAAAGCTGGAAGGGAATTCCTGGGTCTCCTGACTCCAGGTACTTCTCTTAGCCTTATGCCTTCAATGCACCTGACCTGTGGGCACAGGACCCAGAGTTTCCACCTACCTCTGAATTCACAGCCCTTGCCATTTTGCCCACTTTTGACACTTAGTCACAACGGCTTGTAAACGTTTCACTTCGAGTCCTCCCCCCACCACTGGCTCTGGCAAGCGCAGATGGTGCCATATAGTTTCATTTGCTCGTTTCCCCTCCTCACCAGCACATCACAGGCTTAGAGAAGAGCAAAGAACATAAGCCTTCGAGTCAGAAAGACTCTAAGACTCAAATGTGGAATCTGCCCCATTATTGGCTTGTTTTGGAACAGCTTTCTTAACCTCTCTGTGCTTCAGTTCTCCTGTCTGCAAAAGGGCTTTGATAAGACCGACTTCATGGGTGCGGAGCAATAAGGTAAAGTTTGTGGGGTGCCCTGCACAGTGGCACATGCTGAGAGGCTCTGCAGATACAAGCAGTGGCAGCAGGGGACGGCCCTCCGACCTCCCACCCCATCATGCCAGAGTTAGGGACAGAACCTGGCCAGGTTTCCCAGCTCAGGATGGGGATACCCACTCTTCAGGAGTGTGTGAAGATAAAAACAGATAATGGGGACCGGGCGTAGTGGCTCATGCCTGTAATCCCAGCACTTTGGAAGGCCAAGGCAGGCGGATCATGATGGTCAGGAGACCATCCTGGCTAACACGGTGAAACCCCGTCTCTACTAAAAATACAAAAAAAAAAAAAAAAATTAGCCGGGCGTGATGGCGGGTGCCTGTAGTCCCAGCGACTTGGGAGGCTGAGGCAGGAGAATGGCGTGAACCCAGGAGGTGGAGCTTGCAGTGAGCGGAGATCCCACCTCTACACTCCAGCCTGGGCAACAGAGTGAGACTCCGTCTCAAAAAACAACAACAACAACAAAAAAAAACAAAACAGATAATGGGTATGTACAAAGTGCCTGGCACACAGTAGGAGCTCAGTAGTGTGTAGACTTTCTGAGAACTCCTCACTTCACAAAAAGATAATGATGTAACGCATGCACGAAGCATACAGGTTAGAGAGCTCTTTGCACTTGCATGATCCGGCTTAATCCTCAGACCAACCTTGCACAATACGGGCAGAATTATTACCAATTCTATTTTGCAGATAATGACATTGCGGCTCAAATAGGTCACACAGCTAGAGATTTTCTGAGTGCATCTGATGCAAAGTCCCTTCTCTTATCCCAGTGCCTCTGGGGGTCCTCTCATACAGAGGACCTCCCACGTCTTCCAGGAGTTTCTTCTTTGGTAGCACTTCTGGCCTCCGCTTGAATATCTCTGGTGACAGGAAGCTCAGCACCCAGCAATCACTGGTGGAGAGCTCTAATTTTCAGAGTTAAAAAAAACTTTGAACCTAGTTCTGCCTTCAGAAGCGCAAATCACACAGATCCTCCCATTTCTATTGGGCAGTCTTTCAAACCTCACCCCCATCCAGCTTGTTTCCACTTTGGTAGGAAGGCCGACAGGTAAGAATAAATCCTACGAAGGAGACAACTGCAATCCAAGTCCTGGCGTTGCTACTGTGTGATCACTGAGTAATCACAGCGACCTCCCAGGGTGTGTGACACTCAAATGGGAAGGGCTTGGTACCTGCTAAGCGCTCAGTCGGTAGGTACTAATGGAATCAATATGAATCACAGTATCTCATGATCCAGGTAGGAGTGGCCAGCTTTCTACTCCCCAACCTTCCTTCCTTTGACCCCCCCCAACTTTGAGTCCTGAGTCCTGCTGCTGCCCAGCTCCACCCCCAGGCTCAGGCACAACTGGTGATGACATTGCAGGGTAAGAACTTAGAAAACAGGAAGTCACTGTTCTTAGGAAGGCAGTGGCAGCAGCTATGGGGGGGCGGGGGTGGTGCCTGTGTTGGGCAGGGTGCTGAGTGTGATGCCAACCCACTGACCACAGCATCAAGGTACCCAGACCACCCCCGTCAGCAGGTTACTCCCTTTCATTGAATAACTAACTTTCACTGCAGCAGAAAAGATACAGGATAGACACACAGAGTAATAATTATAACCACTGGTTGAAGATTTGTTCTGGTCCAGGAACCACATGTATGAGTTTCCTCATTCAGTCTTCACAGTGACTCTGATTTCACAGCTAGGGAAACTGAGGCTCAGAGAGGTTAGTAACATGCCTAATGTCTAGAGCCAGGGTTGAACCCAGGTACTTCTGGATCCATAGTCCAGGTCTTCACCACCACCTTGTACTGTCCTTGAATGACTGGCTGATCCTCAGAGCTGGGGAGAGGGGTCCTCACCAGGCTGTGGAGTCCTTCCTTCTCCGAGGATCGAACCATTATAGCAGGTCATATTCTTGACTCTACAATTAGCTTTCTTTCATTGAGGGCTGAGGGGCCTGGGGGGCTGATAGATACAGATGGCCTGCTACCAAATGTGAGGTCAGGACTCACACTGCCCAATGCTCATAGCAATGACCCACTGGAGATACCTCAATCACCCTGACCTGTGGAACAACTCCAGATAATTTAGTGGCACCATATAATGTTTTACTATTCTGTTCAATTTGCTACCAGCCTGGCCAACATGGTGAAACCACGTCTCTACTAAAAATACAAAAAAATTAGCCAGGTGTGGTGGCGGGCGCCTATAACAGCAGCTACTGGAGACGCTGAGGCAAGAGAATCACTTGAACCCAGGAGGCGGAAGTTGCAGTGAGCTGAGATTGCGCCACTGCACTCCAGCCTGGGTGATAGAGTGAGACTCTGTCTTAAAAAATAAATAAATAAATAAATTTTAAAAAATCGCCACAGCCTCCTAAATTCTCTCCTCAGTGTTAGATTTCAAATATTCATGTTTCATTGTAAAATTGGATCGTTTGTTCAAAACTACCTACACATTATGTATTCCTATAGACAAGGGTTCCAAGGGAAGAGGGAAGAACAGGGCTGTGTGGTTTCTTAGGGGTAGCACATTATGAGCAAATGTTTCCCTTCTTGTATTTTTATTTCCATTAAAGTTGTTATGTTTTGAGTGATACTTTGTGATCATTTTTCTTTTCTTTTCTTTTTTTGTTTTGTTTTTTAATTGAAACAGAGTCTCACTTTGTTCCCCAGGCTGGAGTGCAATGGCATGATCTTGGCTCACTGCAACCTCCGCCTCCCAGGTTCAAGCGATTCTCCTGCCTCAGCCTCCCAGGCAGCTATGATTACAGGGACCTGACACCATGCCTGGCTAATTTTTTGTATTTTTAGTAGAGATGGGGTTTCACCATGTTGGCCAGGCTGTTTTCAAACTCCTGACCTCAGGTAATCCACCCGCCTTGGCCTCCCAAAATGCTGGGATTACAGGTGTGAGCCACCGAGCCAAGCCCTTGTGATCATTTTTCTTTCTATTTTCAAGTAAATCAACTTAATATAAAAGTGCAGAAAAGTTGGAAAAAATCAAAGTTGCCCATAATACCACTTTCAAACACAGCCATTATTAATATGATGGCAGATGGCCGTCCAAAGTCTTTATTTATAAACTGTAATTATTTTACATAAAATTTTTTCCCAGCCAGGTGCAGTGGCTCACGCCTGTAATCCCAGTACTTTGGGAGGCTGAGGTGGGTGGATCGCCTGAGGTCAGGAGTTTGAGACCAGCCTGGCCAACATGGTGAAACCCTATCTCTACTAAAAGTATGAAAATTAGCCGGGCATGGTGGCACATGCCTGTTATCCCAGCTACTTGGGAGGCTGAGGCAGGAGAACCACTTCAACTTGGGAGGCGGAGGCTGCAGTGAGCCAAGATCGTGTCATTACATGCCAGCCTGGGTGACAGAGCGAGATTCCGTCTCAAAAAAAAAAAAATTTCCTGAAGAATCATTTTTTTCATTTAGTATTATGTTATAATCTAAGACTTCATGTTATTTCATATATTTGTATTTCATGTTACTTTGTCATTTTACTATTAATAAATATCCTTTTTAATGGTTGCCTAATAAGCTTTCCACTGTCTACATAATCATTCCCCATTGGTGGTCATTTGTTTCCAATTTTTCACCATTGTAAATAATTCTGAGATGAATAGCTTCATTCCTAAAGCTTTTTACAGGTTTGGAATTCAGTCAATAATAGCTTGAAAAATGGGCCAGATGCGGTGGCTCAGGCCTGTAATCCCAACATGTGGGGAGGCCGAGCTAGCAGGACTGCTTAAGCCAAGAAGTTAGAGACCAGCCTGGGCAACATGGCAAGACCCTACCTCTACAAAAAATAAAAAATTAGCTGGGCATGATGGTGCATGCCTTAGTCCCAGCTACTCAGAGGCTGAGGTGCGAGGATCACTTGAGCCCAAGGAGGTCAAAACTCAGTGAGCCCGGACCGCGTCACTGCACTCCAGCCTGGGTTACAGAGTGAGACCCTGTCTCCAAAAAAAAAATAAGTAAATAAATAATAATACTTTGAAAATGAAAGCTAAGACTAATAGTCCAAGAGATACATCAGTGAAAGACATAAATAGGCAATTCTTAAAGACAGAAAAACAGATTACTTACAAACATATAAAAAGACACACTAGGCACAGTGGCTCATGTTAGTAATCGCAGCACTTTGGGAGGCCGAGGTGAGCAGATCACTAGGTCAGGAGTTCGAGACCAGTCTAGCCAATATGGTGAAACCCCCATCTCTACTAAAAATACAAAAATTAGTAAGGCATGGTAGCATGCGCCCATAGTCCCAGCTGCTCATGAGGCTGAGGCAGGAGAATCGCTTAAACCCAGGAGGCAGAGGTTGCAGTGAGCTGAGATCGAGCCACTGCAATCCTGCCTGGGTGACACAGCGAGCATCTGTCTCAAAAAAAAAAAAAAAAAAAAAAGACATTCAGTCTTAATGCTAGCCCAGAAATGAAAGTATGAAGTGACAAAGAGATGGCTCCTGGTTTTCACAGGTGGTCAGAGGCAAGGAGGGGTGTGGCCAGGGTAGCATGAATGAGGGGAAGTTCTAGGAGACCAGGAAAGAGGGCGACAAGCGGGTGGGGGTGTTAGGTAGAACTTCCTTGACCAGTGGCTTTTCCTCTGAATGAGATAGGCAACAGTTGCAGGGTTTTCTCTTTTGACAAGAACACATTATCTTTTTATTTAAAATATGGTAATAACATTTCAAAGAAAAAAATTAAAGCCAGTTGGAACAAGGCAAGCTTCACAGCTGCCTTGGGCCCCTAGTCTAGCTGGAGATGCCCTGGCAAGCCCCAGGACAGGCTTCAAATCAGCCCTAAAATCCAGGCTATACTGCCAGCCTCCATTAGCTGTCTGCATTCAGCCAAACGTAGTCATCTTCATCTCTTCTTCCCCTGGCCCCCAAAACCAAGCTCTTCCTACTCTTGCCCCACAAACCACCCAGAAAGTGGTTGTTTGTCCTGAAGGTGTGAAACCCATTCACTCTTTTGTTCCTTCCTCATCCATTAACACATAATAATCGCTAAACCTCAGTTTCTGTTACGGGCTGAATTTTGTCCCCTGAAATTCTTATGTTGAAATCCTAACTCCCAATACCTCAGAATGTAACTGTATTTGGAGAAAAGGTCTTGAAAGAGGTCACTAAGGCCGGGCGCGGTGGCTCAAGCCTGTAATCCCAGCACTTTGGGAGGCCGAGACAGGCGAATCACTAGGTCAGGAGATCGAGACCATCCTGGCTAACACAGTGAAACCCCGTCTCTATTTAAAAAAATACAAAAAACTAGCTGGGCGAGGTGGCGGGCGCCTGTAGTCCCAGCTACTCGGGAGGCTGAGGCAGGAGAATGGCGTAAACCCGGGAGGCGGAGCTTGCAGTGAGCTGAGATCCAGCCACTGCACTCCAGCCTGGGTGACAGAGCCAGACTCCGTCTCAAAAAAAAAAAAAAAAAAAAAAGGAAAGAGGTCACTAAGTTAAAATGAGGTCATTAGTGTGGGCCCTGATCCAATATGACTCGTGTCCTTATAAGAAGACAAGATTAGGTTGGGCGAGGCGGCTCATGCCTGTAATCCCAGCACTTTGGGAGGCAGAGGTGGGTAGATCACCTGAGGTCAGGAGTTCGAGACCAGCCTGACCAACATGGTAAACCCCATCTCGGCTGGGAGCGGTGGCTCATGCCTGTAATCCTAGCACTCTGGGAGGCTGAGGTGGGCGGATCACCTGAGGCCAGGAGTTTGAGACCAGCCTGGCCAACATGGTGAAGCCCCGTCTCTACTGAAAATACAAAAGAATTAGCCAGGTGTGGTGGTAGGCACTTGTAAACCCAGCTACTTAGAAGGCTGAGGCAGGAGAACTGCCTGAACCTGGGAGGCAGAGGTTGCAGCGAGCCGAGATCACGCCATTGCACTCCAGCCTGGGCAATAAGAGCGAAACTCCATCTCAGAATAAACCAAACCAAACCAAAACAAAAACCAGACATCTCTACTAAAAATATAAAAAATTAGCCAGGCATGGTGGTACACACCTATAGTCCCAGCTATTCAGGAGGCTGAGGTGGGAGAATCCCTTGAACCCGGGAGGCGGAGGCTGCAGTGAGCCGAGATTGTGCCACTGCACTCCAGCCTGGGCGAGAGAGCAAGACTCTATTAAAAAGAACAAATAAATAAAAAGATGAGATTAGGACACAGGCATGTAGAGAGGGAAGACACCGTGAAGATGATGTAAAGACATGGAGAGACGGCCACCTATAAGCCAAGGAGAGATGCCTCACGAGAGGTCATGTGGTGGCCATCCTTACTAGGAGAAAATGTCACACACTGTGCTGGTAGTGAGGGTGGAGGTGACAGACATAGATGTAACCTCCCAGTCAAGCAGACAGGTGGGCAAGGAAACGGATCATCCCACTAGAGAGGGGCACAGGGCACTAAGGAAACACGAGGGAGGGACGATGCCTGCAGTCACACTCTGTGAGTAAACAATGACAGGCAAGTGACCTCCTTTGGTGAGCAGGTTATATGTTTAAGTTCCCTCCGCTCATTCCACCCACAGCCCCCCAAGGCCAGCAGACAAGTCTCTCAGGTTAGCAGACAGCACTTGCTATATGCCAGGCACATAGAGTATAAGATACACACAAACACACACTTGCGTACATATGTGTATATACACACACATAAATAGAACAATACAAACATATACGTATGCATGTGTATATATATACATAGAGAGTAATGTGTGTGTGTGTGTGTGTGTGTGTATATATGTTATAGATATACAGAGAGAAAGACACTTACTCTTACCTCTTGATGCCAGCTTGGACATGTAGCTTTCTCTGGCTGACTCCAGAGACCGATGCTGTAACATCATGGTCTTACCAAACATTTGCTCCACACTTTCAGTTTACAAAATCCTTTTATATTTTTTATTTCATTTGATCCTAACAACAATTGAGTGAGGTAAGCTGGGCAGATCTTATTTGCTCCACTTTGCAGATAAAGAGACTGCAGGTCAGGGAGGTGAAGTGACTCTCCCGCAGTCACACAGCTCATGTGTCAGAGCCTGGACAAGAGGCCAGGTCTTGCGGGGCCTTTGTTCTTTCTCACACGGCACACTGCCCTCAAGTTTTGCTCTTGAAAATTAGCACCATTTCAAGCAAACCCCTTATGTCAAAATTCCAGGCAGGATTTTGCCATTTCTCTGAGAATTTAATTTTTTCTGAGGATAAACTCTCACAGTATACAGAGAAAATAATGTAAACGTCCATCAACGGGGAACCTGATAAATTTTGGCGTATTCATATATAACCGTTAAAAAAACACACACACAACAGATAATTCTATGTGTGCCACCATGAAAGATCTTCAAGATAATCAGGTTTTTAAAAAGGTGGCCAGCTGCAGTGGCTCACGCCTGTAATCCTAGCACTTTAGGCTGAAGCTGGAGGATCGCTTGAGCTCAGGAGTTTGAGACATAGCAATACCGATCTCTGCAAATAATAACAATACAAAATTAGCTGGGTGCGGTGGCACACACCTGCAGCCCCAGCTCCTCCGGAGGCTTAGGTGGGAGGATTGCCTGACCCGAGAGGTGGAGGCTGCTGTGAGCTGTGATGGTGCCACTGCCCTCCAACCTGGGCAACAGAGTGAGACCCCGCCTCAAAAAAAAAAAAAAAAAAAAAAGCAAGCTGTAGATATTTGTGTATGAAAAAAACACTATGTAAGCTGCGTATATACACAAAAATACATCTAGATGGAGTTTCTGTTTGGGATGGTGAAAATGTTCTGGAAATGGATAGTGGTGATGATTGTATAATATTGTGAATGTACTTCATGTCACTGAATTACACTTAAAAATGAAAATGGTAAATTTTATGTTATATTATTTTACAACAAGTAAAAACAGGTTAAAAATATATGTATATCTGGAGGGCCACACACACAAAAGTGTCATCCGCGGTGACTCTGCAGAAGAGCCAGGGGAGGGGGAGGCTGGGTGAATTTCACTTATTTTCCACCTTACACCCTTTTGTGGTGTTTGAAACTCTGACTATGATAGTATACAATATTTATAATACTAAACAACCAAAACAAAAACAAATAACATGAACCCTTAAATCAAAGGAGGTGTGTGCGGCAAGATTCTGGCAGGGCAGAAAGTGGAGGCACAGGGGCTGGCCCATTTAGCGAAGCGCTTTGCCCCCAGCCCTGGCTCAGTACATTTCTGGTGATGACCTGCCGGGGTTTGGAAGGACCTCAGCTATACAGAAACTTTCACGATAATGGTATTTGGTGAATATGGTTACATTTCTATATGAACACAAAAAACCAACTACTGCTGGTAAATAGCATGATCACTATTGTTACTATCCAATGCTGTAGGGACGAGATGCTTTCACCAGCAGACCAGTGAGATGAAAGCGGTTTTCCGATCCATCCATCGTATCAGTCCCACTGCAACTGGAAGCTGCAGACCCTCTGGGCCTCGGGAGCTCAGGCTGCCTGGGCAACGCAAGGGAGGACAGCGGCGGAGGGGGAGCCAGGAGGGCCGCACCTGCCGCCCTCGCTGGTCGCCCTGGCTCTGGAAGCCGTCCCGCTGGCCCCAGACTGTTGAGGGCGCCTCCTCAGAGGCCCTGAGGCCCCCGCAGCTTCCCCAGCAGAAACCCGTGCACCCATCCGCTAGCCCGAGCCGCCTCCGCCCGGAGCTCCCCGAGCCGGGGCCAGGCCTCTGCCCCTCGGTGCCCGCGCCTGGGCCCCTCCCGCTGCGGGTCGCCCGCCTGGGCGCAAGGCACAGGAAGACGCCCCACCAAGCCGCTGCCCACTGCACCAAGTTTTTCGGAGGCTGGGAGAGGAAATGCCACTTGGATTTTAAAACCGTCACCGATACGCTATAGATGAACATTTCACTAGGATTTTAAAGAGACGAGCCTGAGCCTGCCGAGCCACGCTCACGCCGCCCCTCCGCCCTGGCCTCCCCGCGTCCGGCTCGGGGTCGGGTCCCTCCCGGGTCAAAGCCACGCCGGGGGTGCTGCGCGCTGGGCAGCTCTCCCACCACGCCCAAAGCCCAGGCGGCCGGGACCGCCGTCCCAAAGTCACAAACCACACCCGTGAAGGACGCCCTCCGCAAGACAGAGAGGAGGCTGGGCCTGGGAAGGAACCTCCGGCCCTTCCTCCCGTGCAGCCAGGGTGGGCTCCCAGCCCCGTGTTGCCGCCAGCCGCGGCTCTCGTGCGGTTACGGGAGCAGCAGCCCCGCCCCGCGGGCCCCCAGCTGGCTCCTCGCTCGAGGTTTCCTGTCGAGCGCTGCCATCCAGGGCCTGGGTTATCGCGCGTGATCTCCCATCTGAGCTGCTCACATGCTGCCGCCCGCCCCCACTTGCGGTCCCTTGCCCCCGAACCGCGCCCGCCCCCAGCCCCCCACGCTGAGAGGCCGGGGCGTGGATCTGCGCCGGGCTCGGGCGCTGGGGGCTGAGGGTCTGGTTTTTAGATATCAAAGGAGCCCGACACCAGCATCCCCCCAAGAGGCAAGGAGAGGACCTGGCCTGAAGCCTGCCTTCAGTGGTAGGCACAGTGGCCAGGATCCGGCCTGGCTCCGGCTGGCCCGACACACGCGCACGACGACGGTGGCGAGGCTGGGAGGGCCGGCGCTGCCTCCTCTGGAAGCCCCGGAGAGACGCAACGCTGCGAGGCTGGGCCTCCCCACCCCCAGCCGCCTCCCCCTTCCTCAGAGAGCAGGGAGGAAGCGCCAGGGGTCTCTCTGTTCTCACACAGGGGGACTCCAAATGTCGTCAAACCTGCCACTCTCGGAATCAACAGCTGCTTTCATTTTGAGCCCTGTGAGCAAAAGTTTCAGGGCTTTCCTGGCACACATACCCAGTGCATGGAGAGCACCGAAGTTTACCTTCCCCTCTAGAGTGGGACATTCCTGTGTGGAGCTCCGGGAATCCATGTCCACACTGCCTGTGCCTGGGGCTGTGTTGGCTCCCACCCAACTGCAGGAATGAGGGGCCACGGTTCCGAGGGAAGTGGCCGAGTTGACAGCCACTGATAGAGCTGTTTCTGGTTGTCTCTGGCTTGAGCTAACCAGGTTGCATGACAAAGTACTTATGAAAACTACAGATGCAGAGACTTTTGGACATTTTTAAAAGACAGGAAAAAAGGTGGCTGAGACAGAAAAAGGCAGTTCTAGAGTGAGAGGGGTTTCTTTTCTCTTAACTCACAGCAGAGGCCAAGTCCTTAGCGGTGTTTCCAGAGCAGGTGAATGAGACTCTCTGAAGGCCGGCCCAGGGGTCTGCCTTGTCACACGTTCCCCCAGCTTCTCACGTACACCACCACTCTTCGGGGACCACCACCTTCTAGGCTGGATGGGTCTGGAAGATTCTACGAATATATCCAGCCCTACCTGAGCATTTGCAGAAAGCCTGCTCTGTGAGGGAGGGCAGCCCCAAAGCTCTCTGCTGTAGACACAGAATCCAACAGGGACTGCTGGTGCCACACTCTGTCTCTTCTGTCAGAGAAGCACCCGAGCGAGCCCTGACTCTGACACTGCATGGCCATCTAATGTTCATTCCTCAAATTTTGCCGTGTTAATGTGTACTCTTACAGGGACATCTTACCTAACACGGCTGCCTGAAGATCTGCTTCGTTTAGAATATGCTAATGAGGACAGTCCTGAAATTTCTTTGTCTCTTTCCAGCGCTGCTTTCTCTACCTCCAGTCGTTTTCTGAGGACCAGCTTGGTGGGTGCTGGCGTCTGCCTGGAAGACCTCACACCCACAGTGTCTTGGAAGATTCCGAAAGCAGTGTGAGGTACCAGCCTGCTTTAGGGCCAGGAGCTGGCACTGTGCGGGTCTCAGGCTGCATTCGCGCGTTCTCAGAGGTGCTTTTGCTTCTGAAATGGAGCCACAAGCTGCTCTGGGCCATTTAGAGACTGAGTAGTTTGCTCAGGGCTCTATGGAAGTGGGAGGTGGGGGACCTGGGCACTCTGTAGCATGCTTAGTCCCCCTGGCAGGGTTAGAGGTTAGCTGGCCAAAGACAAGGAGTCCAGTTCCCAAACAGACCAGAATGACTAGCAAACGAGAAAAGAACAAGGACACATTGAAGCCAGAATGGAGCTAGAATCTTGCCTGTGTCCATCCTTCACTGGAGCTATCCTGGATGAAGAAGGAACCATATCACCTGCAAAGCCTGGAAGGGGAGCCCTGCCGTGAGCTGAGCCAGTAAGCCCGTGAGTTCAGGAGGGAGCACACGCTTGTCTGTCCGTCTGTTCATGGGCAGGCGCTTTTGAGTTTTCCTAAACATTGCCCAGAGCCCTCCATCCAGATACTGCCCTTTCCCTTCTTCTCCATTGATGGTCTCCAAGCCTTTCTCAGCTTTCATCTTCCCCTAAGGATTCCTTCTCCCAGAGCTCCAGCCCATTCCAATGTCAATTGCATTCGTTTTTGTTACTCTCATTGTGTCAAATGGGTTATTTCCTATGCAACTAGATCGCAGGTTGCTCCAAGGTAAACACTATGATTTCTAGTTCCTTTGTGTCTACCACTGCAGGACTGTAAGAAGCCCGGTTGTAGGCATCACGAGGACTCAGTAATTATACAAGTGCTCGGATAATTGAGAGAATGATTGATTGATTAGTGGTCATTAATGCCATAAAATGAATGAATTTTGCCCCTTACATTTCCAAGAACCTATGAGTTGGAAGAGACCTGAGAGAACATTTTTATGGGAGCCTACACCAGTGCTATCACCTAAAGTGTGTGACCTTAGGGAAGTTCCTTCACCCCTTGTTTCTGTGCCTCCAAAATACTGGTGTTAATACAGTAATTTCTGATTCCTTCCAGCTGTGCCCCGCTCAGCGATCCAGTGTTCAGACTAGTCATCAGGAGAAAGCTACTTAGGATTTCCTAACAAGCAGCCACCACAGAGTGTCACATTCCCAAACATGCTCTTCACCATCCCTGCTGTCCCGATGTGGCTGGCCCTGGTGTGGGCAGGAATGAGTGGGATTGGGATGTTTTCTCACAGGTCTTTCTCAGGTGAGGCCCCAGACTGTGACCAGGCCCCTGCCCTGCATGTGACTCAGGCCTAGCCCCTGCTGGGGCAGGAATGCCACCCAGCACAGCGTCCTACTGGTGCCTGAATAAAGAACAGACTGGAGGTTCACCTGAAAGGGGCTGCCAGCCTTCTGGGGGCCAGCCAACTGCTCATAATGACCCTGTGTTCAACTCATATTACGATGAAATTTTTCAGCTTGACAAACTTTTACTCATCTGTCAAGGCTCGGCTCAAATGTTACTTTCTCTGGGAAAACTGCACTACTTTCAGCAAAATTCATTTCCCTTGGATGGGCATCTGTTTCTTTCTTTTCTTTCTTTTTTTTTTTTTTTGAGACAGAGTCTCACTCCCTTGTCCAGGCTGCAGTGCAGTGGTGCAGTTTTGGCTCACTGAACCTTCACGATGGGCATCTGTTTCTGTTCTACAGAGTGACCTAAAAGTCAAAAATCATGGAGAAACTGGCTGGGAGCTGTGGCTCACGCCTGTAAATCCCAGCACTTTGGGAGGCTGAGCAGGCGGATCACTTGAGGCCAGGAGTTTGAGACCAGCCTGGTCAACATGGTGAAACCCTGTCTCTACTGAAAATACAAAAACAATTAGTTAGCTGAGCGTTGTGGTGTGCACCTGTTATCCCAGCTACTCAGGAGGTTGAAGCACAGGAATTGCTGGAAGCTGGGAGGGGGAGGTTGCAGTGAGCCGAGATCGTGCTGCTGCACTCCAGCCTTGGTGACAAAATGAAACTGTGTCTCAAAAAAAAAAAAAAAAATCATGGGGAGAATTTATTGTTAAACAGTATATTAGTTATATTTTCAAATAATATAGTCAATATGTTTTTCTGTAACCTTTAGATACCTTTTCAGGTGAAGCACCTCTAAATGTAAAGAAATGGGTCCAATTGTTAATTTTTCTTTAAAAGTTCAAGAAATACACTACTTTCTCTGGCGTTTTTCTTGTACTTTTTTTTTTTTTTTGAGACGAAGTCTTGCTCTATCACCCAGGCTGGAGTGCAGTGGCGCGATCACAGCCCACTGCAACCTCCATCTCCCGGTTTCAAGCTATTCTCCTGCCTCAGCCTCCTGAGTAGCTGGGATTGCATGCGCACGTCACCACACCCGGCTAATTTTTGTATTTTTAGTAGAGACAGGATTTTGCCTTGGTGGCCAGGTTGGTCTCAAACTCCTGACTTCAGGTCATCCGCTCGCCTTAGCCTCTCAAAGTGCTGGGATTATAGGCTTGAGCCACTGTGCCCTGGCCTCTTGTACCTTTTTTACATTAACAACTGGACTCGCTTTAAATTTAGAGATACTTCCTGAAAAGGTGTGTGAAGGTTGAAGAAAAACATGAGCATATTATTGGAAAATGTGGCTAAAGTTCGATTTAAAAGTAAGTTTATGGTAATATTTCTAACTTTTTAGATCCTCTGTAGTTCTTGGCACATTTTTCACTAATTATTTGGTGACAGGTCTGTCTCCATTAAAAATTGAGAATTCCACAAAGCCTGGGATATCTTTTATCCTTCTTTGACTCTTCACTCCCCAGCTAATCACCATGCAGTAGCAATCATAAGGGTTTAATGAATGAATAATGATCAAGTCAGGTCGGTTCTCCCCGAATTCTTGTTTTTGGGGCTGAACCCATGGTGGGCTTCCTGGCATCATTCCTGTGTTTTCTACTCTGCCTCCCTAATCCTCTGAAAGTTTGACAAAAATAAGATTATGGGCCAGGTGTGGTGACTCAATCCTGTAATCCCAGCACTTTGGAAGGCTGAGGTGGGAGGATGGCTTGAACCTAGGGGTTTGAGACTAGCCTGGGCAACATGGCAAAATCCCATCTCTACAAAAAATAGAAAAATTATCTGGGTGTGATGGTGCACACCTGTAGTCCCAGCTACTTGGGAAGCTGAGGTGGGAGGATCACCTGAGCCCGAAGAGGTCCAGGCTGCAGTGAGCCAAGATCAAATCACTGCACTCCAGCCTGAGTGACAGAGCGAGACCCTGTCTTAAAAAATAAAAATAAAAAAAAGAAATAAGATGATGACCAAGAGCCATAGGTCTCAGATGTTGAAGGGCAATATACCTGTGCTTCAGAAAAATCTGCCCCGTGTGCCGAAAAGTGCAGAAAGGAGAACCAGCTTCTCAGCTGGCCCCATGCCCCTCTACTAACTACTCCCACGACCTCGGGGAGTTATTTCTTCTTTTTTTTAAAATTATACTTTAAGTTCTAGGGTACATGTGCACAACGTGCAGGTTTGATACATAGGGATACGTGTGCCATGTTGGTGTGCTGCACCCATCAGCTCGTCATTTACATTCGATATTTCTCCTAATGCTATCCCTCCTCCAGCACCCCCACCCCACAACAGGCCCCTGGTGTGTGATGTTCCCCGCCTTATGTCCATGTGTACTCATTTTTCAACTCTCAGGGAGTTATTTCTGAGCTCCTGAGTCTGGGCTGGGAGACACCGGGGGGACAGGGCACGCACCTTTGCAAGTCTCCTATTCAGGCCATGCTGTCCAGGTAGCCAGAATGAAGCCCAGCCAGAGCCAAAAGGCTTTCCTGGAGGTGTGTTTGTCAGTTTGGCAACCCTCGGTGTGCCCAGCCCACGCGCTGTGAGCATTCGCCTATGACGTACTTTGCGTGGATCAAAGGCCCCACAAAGCCTGCCGCGCCTGCAGCTGCCACGCTGGGGACATGCTGGGGACGTGGGCGATCGTGGGCTGAGAGCCAGACTGCTGGGCTGCCGCCTCCCATGGCAGCTTTCTCCCATGGGAGGGAGTTCACCTTGCGGCTTCCAAACAGCCTGGGCCGCCCCCAGGCATGCCACCTCTTCTCTTTCTCTCTCTGTTGTCCCATCATTTGGGTCCTCAGGACCCAGGGATAAATGAGATTCACTATCAGAGCCAAGGGCAGCACCGGCAGCACCCTAGAGCTATTTCTACTTGTTCTAAATCTAGATTTATACTATGTGTAGACAGCTAGAAATACAGGTTTCACTGTAGAAAAGAGACTGAAAGAAATTACAGCAACTGTTAGCAGTGGTTTCATCTCTGGTTTGTGAAATTATGGGTGATTTAAATTTTCTTTATGCTTTCTCTTGTTTTCCAAGTTTTACAGTATATAAGAATATATAATTTTGAAATAAGAGAAAATAGTCAACCAGGTGTGGTGGCTCACGCCTGTAATCCCAGCACTTTAGGAGACCCAGGTGGGTGGATCACAAAGTCAGGAGTTCGAGACCACCCTGGCCAATATGGTGAGACCCTGTCTCTACCAGAAATACAAAAATTAGCCAGGTGTGGTGGTGGGTGCCTGTAGTCCCAGCTACTCAGGAGGCTGAGGCAGGAGAATCGCTTGAACTCGGGAGGCAGAGGTTGCGGTGAGCCGAGATCACGACATTGCACTCCAGCCTGGGTGACAGGCTCAAAAAATAATAATAATAAAAACAAAAAAGACAAAATAGTCAAAGTACATTTTTGATGCCTTGTATTAACCTCCCTTCTGTGACCCCCACCCCCAAACCTTAGTTGCACTTTAGGTCAATGAATATCTAAATCACTTTGCATTCTTCGGGCACACACCGGCAGGAGAGAGGTATGCCTGATATGATGCTGGATTAAAGATTGGTTCTGACCAATTCACAGAGTATAGGATGCCCACAGGAGGCAAGCTGAATATTTAGTGTGGTGTAAGTCTCATGGGACTTGGCCACCATCACAGGCTAGCTGGTGCCCAACCTGCATGGAGCCCAGGCCCTCTCCCCACCTGGCTCTCTTCAAGCTTAGGAGGCTCCTCTTCCCACTCAGGGTTTCACAATCTCCTTTGATGTTCTAGGACATGGACCAAGTTGGGATTTAGGATTGCTCTTGGGTTACCAGCCAGCATCCCTGAAGCCCCTCCCAAAATGCCGTCAGGGCCCTGTGACTATAGAAGAGGCCTTTGTGGGCCATGCAGTGAGTCCAGCGATGAAGCCAGACCAGTGTGGGTTACGGAACAGGCCGCAGCAATGGGCAGGAATGCTGGCAAAGCTGTGCCTCCTATGGCTCTCCTCGACACAGAAGTCACAACCCAGGTTGGGAACCTAGGCGTCTCTGCATGTGCTTGTGTAGGAGCCTGTGTGTGTAAATGAGTGTATCTACATACACGAGAACCCAAGGGAGAGAACTGCACAGGCGGCCTGCCCTGGTCTAAATCAGAAAAGGAGGAGAACTGTTCCTTTTGGGGGCCGATCCCTGCTCCCTGCTCGGAGAGGTGTGCCAGGGTTCCCCCCGCTGGGCCATTTCCCCCACCTGAGTTCTCTCTACAATGTCCAAAGAATGGGAGCAGTAAAAGGGGGCCAGGGCGATTCTCCCACCCCCTGGAGAAGTCTGCCCTCCCTCCCTGCAGGCCTGAAGCCCTTCTAGCCCTCCTCCTCCCCTTCTCCTGCGTCATCCCGCCTCCAGGCTGATACACTCCTTCCCTCTGGTTTTTCTCTCAGTTGTCTCTTCCTTGCATTTCCGTCCCTAAATCCCTCCCACTAGCCTTATTTTCGTCTCCTTCATCTGTGCTTGCTCTTCCATCTTTACTCTTGATAGCCTCACTGCCTGTCTCCTCAGATAGCCTTGGGTGCCAGGTTACCTGGCAGCCCTGGCCCTAAGAATTTGGGGACTACTTCTTTTGCTTGATCCAGCTCTCTCTGGAGGATGGACAGTCACTGGGCCATCCCAGGAACCCTTCCTGGGTTCCGTGTGTGGCTTTTCTGCATTGCCACTTAGCATGGGTTGCTCTCAGCTGTTTACCATAGCAAGTCACACTATCTGTTCTGGTGCAGGAATCATCCAGGGAATTGCAGTCAAGTCTGCAACGTGACCTATGGCCTGGGGCTAGCAAGCCTTTCTTAATCTCCAGGCAGGCCAGGTACAGACAGCAAACCCACGATTACATTGGCTGTCTTTTATATTAGCACACCAGGATGCACCCAATTAGTAGTGCTCATTCCTGCCTCCCTTCTGACTTCAAATACCTAAAGCCCCTCATATCTGGAAGCAGAGACCTGAAAAAGTCATCATTTCTTTTTTTAAAAGGAGAAAGGGAGAGGGAGGCTAACACACATACACTTATTCACAAAAAATAAAAGATGGTTTCATGGAGTTAGTCTGCTGGGATATTTAGAATCCAGATTTGTAACTTGCGTCTCCTTTCTCTTGATCCTGCATTTCAGCCTCCAATTTACTGGGAACTTGAACTGAACTGTGCTAATTTATTAGTTGGGCACCAAAGAGTCATCGTTTTGTGGAGCAAAATTAACTTTGAACGTTAAAGAAAAAAGACCCCATTGCAACGATTGGTTAGAATTTGATCTAGATCTACATAGATTCATTCTCTAAAACTATTAAATTAAGGAGAATGTCAACCTATTGCCTGAATTTAAATCAGCGATTCATTCGGCTAATGAATTTTCCTTTTTCTATGAGTACTATGTCCTACACATTTACAGGGGATGGTCAGAGAAACGGTGACAAAGAAAAGGAGGTTTGTTTGTTTTTCGTGTTTTGTTTGCTGTCTTAAGAAGCACACAGCCCTGGAAATGGCCTTCTCATTTCTTGAGACAATAAAACATCCCAGAAATCCTGACACTGGCTAATAAGACACATGCCTTTAATAACAGCCTCAGAAAGATGGCCCTGTGGTGGATGTGTTGTGTGTTTGATCGTGCTAGTTTTACCACAGAATGTGCCAGTTGTGGCTGGAAGTAATTGTCTTTTCAGTGGACAACAATAAAACTGTTTTCAAGTTCTCTTCCTTTGTGAAGCCTAATTTATAAATGGAAATAAGAAATTTCCAATTTCCCCCAAGCAGATGCCACTCTCCTTGAACTAAAATCAGCTTGGGATTGCAACGGAGTCCAGCATGAAGATGCGGTTTTCCTGCGTTTCCAACTTGGGCTGACTGAAGGTGGCTTATTTGTTTCCCCAAACACTTGGCTCCAAATACAGAGGCCTCCCTGCTGAGTGACAGGTTCCTAAAAACCTCTGTTTTTCTCCAGGGGAAGATGGATTTAGTTCCAGTTCTGAACATCTCTGGGGGTGGCTTCCTCCAAGAATGGCTCAGAAATCGTCCCCTAAGGAAACTCTGTGGGGAGAAGCTTCCCTCAAACTCAGGACTGGCTGCTTCCTGCTTTGGACAAGGATACTGGCTCCTAAAACAGGGGCCAGTATCTTTTGAACTCTCAAAAGCTATTTTTATCATTCTCAGCCCCCACTCTTATTCTGAAACTAGAAAGCTAGGGAAACAGGAGTGAGTAGAAGAAGAGGGGTACAAAAAGGAGAATTTTGCCTGTAGTTGTTCTAGCTTGAAATGCCTGGGGACGGAAGATGACAACACTGACTTGAAATTTCAATTGTCTCTGTTTTCAAGGCAAACACTTTTAATTAGACAAAAGCAAAGGGAAAGAAGAATAGAAGTACAGTTACCGAAAAGGCCCCAAGATTGCACTATTTATCTGCAGTGTGTGCTCTGTAAAAAAACAAAAACAACAACAACAAAAACCACAGCACCCTTTAGAGAGCCATGTAGTGTTATTCCAGCTCTTTCTTCCCCTTTCTCTCCATTTTACATTTATTTCCTTTTTATTGGTTTCACTATCTCTTGCTTTTTCTCTTCTCCCTCCAATACTCAATCTTCCTGTCCATATGTTTATTTCTTTCCTTCCTTCCCTACCTCCTTTCTTCTCTTTCAAAGACCTATCCAGACACAGAATCATGTGTTTACAAGCCTCACACACAGAGTTGTTGGAGAAGGTGCCCCCCGCCCCCCACCCTGCTAGGCCAACCTGCCGCCAGTGGCCAGTCCCTTGTAAACCGGAGATCAGTGAGATACAAAGTCGCTCATAGATGCCTTCCACCTTCCTTTTTATTTTTGAGATGGAGTCCCATTCTGTTGCCCAGGCTGCTGGAGTGCAGTGGCGATCTCGGCTCACTGCAACCTCCGCCTCCCAGGTTCAAGTGATTCTCCTGCCTCAGCCTCCCGAGTAGCTGGATTGCAGGCTCCCGCCATCAGGCCTGGCTAATATTTTTTTTTGTATTTTTAGTAGAGACGGGGTTTCACCATGTTGGCCAGGCTGGTCTCGAACTCCTGACCTCAGGTGATCCATCTGCCTAGGCCTCCCAAAGTGCTGGGATTACAGGCATGAACCACTGCACCCAGCCCCTTTCTTCTTCACCTGTAGTGTTTCTCTAGTTTCTTGTAGCTCAGCGACTGGGAAGTGAAAGAATTTGTTTCCCTGAATTATTTGGGAGAATTTATTTATTTCACAGCAGCAGGAATTATTTATCTAGCCTAGGTTGCCAGAAACTTCTGAGCATCTAGTCATTTGGAGGTCATTGATGACTGGCCATGCCCTCTCCATATTTCTCTGGCTACAGTTAAAGCAGTTCTTTGAGCAGTCAACTGGGTGATATTAACTCACTATCTTTCTCCTCTGCTAATTTGAGTGTTCAGATGATGCATGGCCAGGCGCGTGCACACACTCCTGACAGCAGTTGCCAGGGAATATTGCTTTTCTGGACTTTGACACCAGCTCCAACTTTGAGAGGAATTTAAGTGATATTTACTGCATAGAAATTCCTCTTTGGAGCTTTGCTCTTCTGGTTCAGTCTGCTGACAACACGTTAGATTTATTCTGGCATCAACTAGCTGCAGAGCCCAAGACTCAGACTTAATTAACTTCATCAGGGACTTGAGTTGCAGCTTTGGAGTTCGAGGCTCAGCACAGATCTCAGTATTCCTACCAATCACAGCACTTAGAAGTACCTAAAATCAAACAAATGCACAAACAGAAGAATTCCTCCCCCTTGCACAGTTTTCTATTTGCCAGTTAACTCTGACAGCCTTTAGAAAAAAATCAGTTTGTACTGATCCAAGCTGCTAGACGTTTTGTGTATTAAATTTAAGTCCATTTTAATACTATACCACGGTAGCCATTTTTTAATATTAGAATTTAGAACTAATGTTATCGGGGAAATTTCCATTTTGAGATAAGCTACAGAATAATTATTGCCTTGTCCTGCTTTTTATCCCCAATTTTTCCCCTCAGTTTTTCTTTTTTTTTTTTTTTTTTTGAGACGGAGTCTGGCTCTGTCGCCCAGGCTGGAGTGCAGTGGCCGGATCTCAGCTCACTTGCAAGCTCCGCCTGCCGGGTTTATGCCATTCTCCTGCCTCAGCCTCCCGAGTAGCTGGGACTACAGGCGCCTGCCACCTCGCCTGGCTAGTTTTTTGTATTTTTTTTAGTAGAAACGGGGTTTCACCATGTTAGCCAGGATGGTCTCGATTTCCTGACCTCGTGATCCTCCCGTCTCGGCCTCCCAAAGTGCTGGGATTATAGGCTTGAGCCACCGCGCCCGGCTCCCCTCAGTTTTAAGAGTCAACCGAATATTGAAAATAAAATTTAACCCTTATGAGGAAAAACGTGTGTATGTGTGTATATACATATGGATAGTACCTATGCAAATGTATTTTCATATGCACATATATATATATACGTGTGTGTCATGAGTACCATGAAGCAATTTCAGTTTTCAAGAGCGGGGCCTGTAAGGAGTCAAGTGAGTAAATACCAGGCAATGTGAGCCCAACAGGCTGGAGCCCCTTGATTAGTTAGTTAATGTGCAAAGGCTTCAGGAGGCCCAGCTCCTGTTCTAGAAGTACTTTATCCTTTTCAGTCCCAGACCTGAACCAGGAGGCAACAGAAGATTTATTACAGATGCTCATTTCAGTGCCCTTTTAAAATTTATCGTGTTCTCCAAGCTTGTTAACAAAGCTTTGCCATTCGCTCCTGGCTAATTTCAAGGTTAATCTGCTTTTCTGCCGCCCTCATGCAAACGCAGAGTCACCCTGACGCATGACACCGTGCCTCGCTTTCCCACCTGAAAACCATTTGGAATGTTCCAAGGACACAAATTCCAAAGGGGATTTTCTGTTCAACAGATAATTCTGTTGGATTGGATTATTACTACCTTCCAGCCTGCTTCTTTGCCTCGGTGACTCAGAAGATGAGCACTTTGCAGTTAAATAGAAAGCGCTGAAATGTTTACGTTCCCTCCCCAGGACACTAGGGCAGGTTGGTGCAGAGCACAGCCCTAAGTGCTCGGAGCTGGCTGTTAAGAGCAGCCTCTCCTTGGGCTGCTGGCTTTCACTCATCATTTTGGACAGTTCTGAGCTTCTGCTTTATTATCGGATTTATTTGTCTGTCTGCACATCCCCCGTCATGCTCTCCCCAGCCTCCTAACCCACCCACACGAACCCCAGCACAGTTGCTCATATGCCAGTGACCTAGGGCCTCCGTCTGGTCGCTTTAATAACGGTATGGTACTTCTGTGGGCTATTTCCCATCATGGACACTCTCTCATTCTAGACATTTGGTAACAAATAGAAGCATAAGAGGCATATTACATGCCAGAGTTCTCCAATCCCCTTAGCCAATTCATAATTGACTTTTAAATCATTTAGGCGAAAAAGCAAATAATAATAGCTTCAGTGTTCAGTGGCTAATAAATTCTAGCTCATGAAAACTGAGGGAGAAGGCTTAGACCATAAAAATTAAATATTTATGAAGATACTACACTCACACTGACATATAAATGCACATACACATACATTTTAGGTATAGCTATTTATTTTTAATTCCTTATGTGATATCCAATGAGAAAACATTTCCAGTAAAAAAAAAATGAGGGGAAGATTTATTGCCTCCAAATTAATATAAGAAAACGTCCCTGTAATAGCTATCCTCCTCCCCCAGTAAAGGAAAGAAAAAAGATACACAAATATTGAATTGACAAAATTATCTTTTCTCTATTGTGAGAAAGGCAAGTTAATGCCCATAAAGAACTTAGAGCTCCCTCAGTTGAAGGATGCTCTATAAATACAAAGCATCGTTATAATTTATTATTGAACAGAGTCAATTTTTTCTTCTGAATCATTTTTCAAACCTGTCATAGCTCAGGCCTCTCTGATGGGAGCTCTGACATGAAGCCAAAACACCTCTTCCAGACACGGAGAGACCATCAATCAGTCTAATTCGAAGACACCTCAAAGTCAGCCTCCTGGTAGCCCAGCAGGACCTGGTTTAGAGGCTTCTTCCTTCAGTTACACTCAGTGACTTACACAGAGAGCTCAGATCACCAGGCTCATCTCAAGAACTCACCAGACCCCTGGGAAGGGCTGGTATTTCCACCCTGGATACTTTGCTCCCAGTAAAGGGAAACCAAGGCTAAGAACCCTCACTTTTCTTTTCCCACCTTTGTTCTTAGCCCTGCCTTCTGCTACATTGTAACCAACAAATCCACAGTGGCTAAAATTCCCAGTTACGCAGTCGCTCCTAGACAGAGATCTTCTCCTGGCTGACCTGTTGTGAATGAAGGGAACCAAAAAATAAAGTGCTCTCTTTCCTTCCAAGCAGTGAAAGGAAGCTACATTCCCAAACACAGAGAAGAGCAAACTGCAATAAAAAAAAAACAGGAGTTCCTACCACTAAAAAATACACGATCTGTTTTGCTTTGTTTTGTTTTGTCTTTTTCCTGGAGTGCAGTGGCACAATCTCAGCTCTCTGCAACCTCCACCTCCTGGGTTCAAGTGATTCTCGTGCCTCAGCCACCTGAGTAGCTGGCACTACAGGTGTGTGCCACAATGCCTGGCTAATTTTTGTATTTTTAGTAGAGACAGGGTTTTACCATGTTGGCCAGGCTGGTCTCGAACTCCTGACCTCAAGTGATCTGCCCCGCTCAGCCTTCCAAAGTGCTCCCAAAATGCAGCCTCCCGAAGTTTGGCAAGCAGGATTTATACATCTGTGGCGCTGAGTCCATTTAAATCGTCCAAATGTCCAGATCCACACCAAGAGCCCACAGGGCTAAGGAGTTGGGTTGGAAGATGGAGACGTATTTGATTTTCAGTTGTAAGATCCAGTTAAACAAGGGAGTTCACTGGAGAAGGAAATCGAGTCTTTCCCTGTCCTCTGGCATTGGATTACTTCCCAATATGCTTAAGTGGTTCTTGTTGATGTTGGGACACTTACTACACTCATTAAGACAGTCACAGACATTGACTCTGCATTTTTTAATCTGACATTTTCTGTTTTCAAGCAATTTTATTTTCAAGAACAATGCATGTCTCCCCTCCTCACCCTTTTTTTTTCTTCCAATAATTAGGCCTGAAAGCAGAGTGAGAGATAAAGGAAAGTGTTCAAACAAGTGATCTGAGGTTCTAGAATAAATATGTCCTAGCCATTACAGAGCTGTTTGAAAGCCTGTGATCGGCCTCCTACAGTCACTAGGGCACAGCCTCCTTGGATGACATTTCTGCCTCTCCTAGATGTCTTGGAGAGAATCAAGAGTCAGGCCTTGGACCTCTTCTCTAATCTCCTTACACACTTCTTTTGTGATTTCATCTATTCATTCTCAGTACTTTATTTATTTTTATTTATTTATTTATTTTTTTTTGAGATGGAGTCTCGCTCTGTCACCCAGGCTGGAGTGCAGTGGCATGATCTCGGCTCACTACAACCTCTGCCTCCCAGGTTCAAGCAATTCTGCCTCAGCCTCTGGAGTAGCTGGAACTACAGGCGCCCGCCACCACGCCCGGCTAATTTTTTGTAGTATTTTTAGTAGAGACGGGTTTTCACCATGCTAGCTAGGATGGTCTTGATCTTCTGACCTCGTGATCTGCCTGCCTCAGCTTCCCAAAGTGCTGGGATTATAGGCGTGAGCCACCGTGCCCAGCCTGATTATTTCTTCAGAATAAATTAAGACACATGGAAACACGTAGCCAAAAAGAAAAATATATTTTTCTGGAAAGTAACTGACCCCTAAATTTAAAGAAAATTGGCTCTATCTTTCTGGAAAGTAATTCAGCTCTAAATTTTCTGGGCTATTTAAACTTAGGGCTGACTTACTTTCCAGAAAGACAAAACCAATTTACATTCAACAGTTTTCGAGAGACTCTAATTCATTGTGCTCTCACCACACTGGGTATTATCATTAAACAGATACATAGCAAACGAAACAACTCAACCTACCCAGTAAGCAAAAATAGTCTAATTTTAAAATTTGCATTTTTTTGAATAGTAGTAATGTTGAACATTTTTTTCATGTGTTTTCTTCACCCTGTGTATTTCCTATTTTATGAATTGTGTGGTGATGACTTTTGCTTATTTTTTGTTTATCTGTTTTAGAGACGGGGTCTCATTGTCTCCCAGGCTGGAGTCCAGTGGTACGATCCTAACTTACTACAGCCTTGAACTCCTGGTCTCAAACGATCCTCCGGCCTCAGCCTCCAGAGTAACTGGAACTACAGGAATGAGTCACCACACTCAGCTTTATTTTTCTTTGATGTACCGTCTTACAAAGTGATTTCTTTTTTTTTTCTGTTTTTCTTTTTTGAGACGGAATCTTGCTGTCGCCCAGGCTGGAGTACAGTGGTGCGATCTCGGCTCACTGCAACCTCTGCCTCCTGGGTTCAAGAGATTCTCCTGCCTCAGCCTCCCAAGTAGCTGGGACTACAGGTGACCACCAACACACCCAACTAATTTTTTGTATTTTTAGTAGAGATGGGGTTTCATCAAGTTGGCCAGGCTGGTCTCAAACTCCTGACCTCAGGTGATCTGCCTGCCTCAGCCTCTGAAAGTGCTGGGATTATAGGCATGAGCCACTGTGCCTAGCCCTAAATGATTTCTAACAGCATGTCATATATTAAGGATTCACCCTTTTCCTATGGTATATATTGTGAATATTTTCCCTCTTTACCTTTTATTTGGTGTCTTTGACACATAGAAATTGAAATTTAAGTCATCAAATTTTTGCTTTTACTCATATGCTTAGAAAATCTTTCCTCATTTTGAGATCAAAGATCATTCACTTCTATTTTCTTGGGGGTACTATTTTCAGTGTCCTGATAAAATGCTCACCATAAAAAATTAGGAAGTGTTTTAGACTGCAGTTCAGGTTGGCAGAATTATGCCTATGGCCAAATGTGTTTGTATGCACTCACACACAGTGTGTGCACGTGGGGGAAGGCAAGTCTAGCAAAATTTGTTTTATCTATTTAAATGCGTTACAATTAAGAAAGCAAAATGTAGAATTTTTTTTTTTCAAGGGGACAATAACAACGAAGCCAGGAATTCTGTTTCATAGCTGTGTTAGGGAGGGTATTGCTGCCCATCTAGTAGGATTTTGCTGGCTGTTGAAATCAGGTCCTCCTGCAGATTGTGTATTTATCGCAGTTTTCTTTAAAGAAGTAAAATCAAAGTGGGCAAAGGCATCTGTCAGAAGTGCTCTAAATATGCCGATATTCTTGAGGGAAACACAACATGACTCATCTTGTGTCTGACCCTCTTGTGTCTGATGCTGCCACTCTCACACACTGTGAGGGCCTGTTCGGTTTGGTGTCCTCATGGCCTAGTGACCTCCATGGCCTAGAGAGGATTTTTTATGTGTCTACCCCTGTGCAGCCTGCATGAAGGATCAGTGAACATTTGCTAGTATGTGGAATTCCTTGGCCTTCCCGGCAGCCCTGCCCACCTGCTCCTCTGGCCTGACCACCTTTGCCCTCCAGTTTGCACAAGTATTCTACTGCTGGGGCCTTGAAGGATATCAGAGGTCTACTCCTTAGGTGTCTTCTTCAAGTTTTACACAGACACAGACACACACACACACACACCCCTCTGTAGTCTTACAGGGAGATCTCTTCTGAGGCCTTTCCTGAAGAGCTGTGGTTCTATATTCAGACTCCCTCTTACACCCTCTGGGTGGTTCTATGACCTGAGATAGCCAGCTGTCCCGAGCCGCCCTCCACCGCCCAGGAGGCAAGTGTGGCTTCTCCTGCCCCCTGCTTGCCATCTCCTTCACTCTGGGCCTTTCTCCCCTCCGAGGCCCATCTGAGGGCAGCTGCAACCTGCATGTTGTTTCGAAAATAAGGTTGCTTCCTGCCTACCTGCAGACCATCCACGCCCACAGGATACTAGGAGAAATGTCATTTAGCCGCGCTTACAGCCAGTGATTCACGGAGCTTCTCGCCAACTCCTTCAACCCTAACTGCAGCTTGAGAATGAGGTGCTGTTATTATTCCCATTAGAAAAAAGATGGGAAGGAACAGCCCAGACCAAGTTCACACAGCTGGTGAATTCATGCAGAACTGGGAGTCCTAAGTCTTTTCTGCTCCGCCACAGGCAAGTCCACGTTCTCTCTTTGAGCCAATGGTCACTCTGTTCTGCAAGATGATGATGTGTGTCCAGTCAGGGTATAGAAACCCCTCTCCTAAGCATTCCTGACTGGAGACCTTCCAGACTTTGAGGAGCTCTCACTGTGAAGGGAACTCCTTCCTACACACTGCAGCCCCTCACTTCTTTGCTGGGGAGTTTTACTGGTCACCAGCCTCCTTGTCACACTGACACATGGATCTACTAGCTCTGGCCCTGGAAATTAACCACTACACTCTTGTCTTCTACTTGGTTGCACCTTGCGTATCTGATGGCTGCTCCTGGCCTGTGCCCCTTTGGTCTTCTATGCCGTTTTCATCTTGCACTTGTCTCTGGAGGGTTCTGCCTGCTCTGCTCACCCTCTCCCTTTGCCACCCCCGGAAGACTAGATAAAGCCATGTGAACCAGAGGTACCCCACTTCCTTCTCCCTAAATATTTCTCTCTAAATTCATTTGCAAGAGAAATCTGCCGAATTATAGATGGATAGAGATACTGTATAGTCTCACTGCCCTCCTTTTCTTCTACCTGGCTCTGAGTCTGGGGGTGGGGCTGGGAAGGGGGAGCCAGCCTCAGGCAAAGTTACTGCCTGAGACTTTAAAGCGAGATTTTAATCTCCTTAATCTCCTTTCCCCTCCACCCACCCACCAGCACAGTCAACGCATCACTGAGACACCTGCTTGGGTAGGGGTGGGAGGGTGGCGGTAGTGGGGTTAGGGGGTGGCAGAGGCACACTTGTTTGGGGTGTGGGGAGAAAAGTTCTGCTTCTGGCCACAGAACCTAACTGGAGGCTCAAAGAGATCTTTTTAGATAACAGTGGCCAGGCAGGAATGATGAGAGTTATGCCACAGAAAAGATTTTTAGTGAAAGACAAGAGCTCTACTTCAGAAAACTGGCTGAGCCCCGGTCTGGGGAGGAAATGCACAACAAATGGGACACCTTGGCCCACTGAAAGCACGGACACCAGCGAAGACTACTGGGCTCAGTTCAAAAAGTATTTGGGAGCCAGCTTGAAGAGGCTCCCACTGGCCAAAGATGGAACAACTTGAGCGTATAAGAGAAACGACTACCATGGGTTAAAACTGTCAATTTTTTTTTTTTTTTGATGGAGTCTTGCTCTGTCACCAAGGCTGGAGTGCAGTGGTGTGATCTCCACTCACTGCAACCTCTGTCTCCCGGGTTCAAGCGATTCTCCTGCCTCGGCCTCCTGAGTAGCTGGGGTTACAGGCGCCCACCATCATGCCCAGGTAAGTTTTGTATTTATAGTAGAGATGGATTTCACCAAGTTGGCCAGGCTGGTTTCAAACTCCTGACTTCAGCTGATCCACCCGCCTCAGCCTCCCAAAGTGCTGGATTACAGATGTGAGCCACCGTGCCCGCCAAAACTGTCAAATATTTTTATGTTCATACATTCATCACAACCCTAAAACCAATCAACCAACATATTTATTGCTCACCCTTGGAGGATGCTAAGGAACCAAATTATTACTTAATTTTTTCCTGGAAAAAAAAACCCCACCATTTTTATTATAAAATGATCGAACACATATAAGAGCGGAATCGTAGAATGAGCCTCTGTGCACCTGCTGCACAACATCGACAATCAGCTCACGGCTCTTCTTGTTTTTCTATATCCCCACCCGGTCCCCTCTCCCCTGGATTTATCACATCACAGGCATCATGTCATTTGATCTGTAAATAATAAATCATTATAAATAAAGGGAAGAAAATAAAGGGAACACTTATCCTGGGCATTTATCAGGGTAACCAAAGAGTTGACAAGGGTAAGTTTCTCTCTATAGAAATATTCCAGCAAATAAATGAAAAAGAAAAGATAATCCCTAATGAAATAGAGGCTCTAGGCAATGATTATCAGTGGCTTTTTGTGTCACCAAAAGAAAGAGCAGGACACAAAGCTTCCTGAGGAAAGTACAATAACCACCTTAAAATGTTCTTGCTACATTAAACCTGAATCACATCAACCTCCAGATTCAACAGCCAGTTTATAAAAAACACAGGAGGCAGAGGAACACATTAAATGACACCACAGGGATGCAATCAGCAAAAATTCACACTGTGGGAGATTCTAGGGAACAAATAACCTAGTTTCCTTAACAAATACAGTTCAAAGAAAGAAAGAGAGGGGTCGGGCTGTGAGGGAAGGAATTCTAGATATGCAAGAGACAGAGAAACTGTCTCTGTTGGATAAAATGAACTGTGAAGTAGAAACAAAAAACATGAGGCAATAAGATGAATTATTTCAACACCAACTTGATATTTGATGATATTAAGGAATTACTGAATTTTCTGTAGGAGGGATAATGGTAGTATAGTATTTTTTTTTTTAAGAGTGCTTATCTTTTGGAAATACATACTAAAGTATGTATATGTAGTTTATTATATTATTTTCTCTACTTTTCTACATGTTTGAAAAAGGAAGAGTTGCCCTGGAAAGTAATCCTGGGGTCCCCCTTCAGAAGAAAAGTGGTTGGTGAGAAGGGAAGCGCCACTGGCAACTATAACATTATGGGTTGAAATGGCACTTTTCTCGGGCTGCTGACACGTTCTCAGATTCTGCTGAGCTTCTTGAGGGTGGATTCTGAATCTTGGCTTCTCTTATACCCTCTGGAACACCAGGCCCAGGGATGGCCCACTGTGCACTCTCCCCAAGCCCTACCAAGCAAATGGAATGAGCCTTTCAGAGAGCTCTTGACTGTGTCGCGTCTTACTTAGCTGCATACTTAATCTCTTAATTTTCTTTCTTTATCTATAAAATAGGACCAATGATTCTTAATTCACAGGATTTTTGTAAAGATAAAATAGTATAATATATGGGAATCTTCTCTGTGATTAAAATAACAATTCAGAGTAATAATAATAGGTAGCAGCCGGGCATGGTGGCTCACGCCTGAAATCCCAGCACTTTGGGAGGCCTAGGCAGGCAGATCACTTGAGCTGAGAAGTTTGAGACCAGCCTGTGCAACATAGTGAAACCCCATCTCTACAAAAAATAGAAAAATTAGCCAGGCGTGGTGGTACGTCCCTGTAGTCCCAGCAACTCGGGAGGCTGAGGTGGGAGGATCACTTGAGCCAAGAGGTCAAAGCTGCAGTGAGTCATGATTGTGCACTGCACTCCAGCCTGGGCAAGAGTGAGACCCTGTCTCAAAATAATAATAATAATAATATCTAACACATATAGAAGGTTTATTATGTTTCACATTCATTCTAAGGGCTTTCTATGCATTATCTCATTTGATTCTCATAAAACCCTATGCAGTATGTTTGATGATTAGCCTCATCTCACAAGTGTGGAAATTAGGGGGCAAAGATGTAAAGGTTACAGTGCCAAATATGTAGTATTTATCCTTATCATACATAGATGGAAGAGGCTATTGGCCCCACTGTTGTAATTTGAGGGACAGCTGAAAGCTGTCCTCCTGCTGAAAATATTTTTAGCTAGAAGCATTTTGGAATCCAAGAGATTACTGTTAAAAGGGAAATTACTCTGAGAGGGGTGACACATTAAACCTCTGCCCTCCTGGAATGCCTTAATATGAAATTATCAGGTTACTCTCCCTCCTCTATCAGGACCCTTAGAGAAAATAGGAGTGGCTGGGCCAGGAGAAAGCAAAAGGGAAGAAGACATTAAGAACAAAGTCCATGACCTTGACAATTTTACCTGGAGCCTGCCTTGAGCCCAACCTCCAGTGGTCAGTGCCAGAAGAAAGACAAGCACAGCTGCTTTTCTTTTTTCCAAACAGACCCAGAGATGGAAGATGGCCCTGACTTGAACATGCCATTTGTGCAGTTCCAGTGTCCAGAGCTTCCTGCCTCACTGATCCCTCCTGTGGGCTTGGACTCTGGCACACTGGCTGTGAAGTGTTTTTTTGTTTTTTTTCTTGAGACAGGGTCTTGCTCTGTCACCCAGGAAGCTGGAGTGCAGTGGTGGTCCAGCACAGCAGATCATAGCTCACTGCAGCCTCAACCTCCTGGGCTCAAGTGATCCTCCCGCCTCAGCCTCCCAAGTAGCTAGAACTACAGGTGTGCACCACCACTTCTGGCTAATGTTTTATTTTTTGTATACATGGGGTTTTGCTATGTTGGCCAGGCTGGTCTCAAACTCCTGACTTCAAGCAATTTCCCCGCCTTGGCCTCCCAAAGTGCTGAGATGACAGGCGTGAGCCACTGGGCCTGGTCTGGGTCTGAAGTCTTGATAATTTCTTGGTATATCTTAGTGCAAAACTTGGAAGCCATCTGGAGAAATGCTGGTGCTGAGGGGGCAACTGCTGGCCCTGCTGCCAGTTCTGTGACCAGCCCTCGGTCTCCCCCTCTGTCGTGATGACCATTTTGGTCCCCACCAGGATGTCATGAAAGTTCTTAGTCCAACTGTGCTAAAGCCCTTGGCAACTATTCTTTTCTTCTGGGCTGCGCTCTGCAGACCAGGCAAAGAATCAACAGGCCAGACGAGCCAGACCATAGAGCTGTGAGGGGCTGAAGAATGTGGAGAAGCACTCTGTTCATTGCAGCACAGCTGCTATACGGAAAAGCCAATGCACCTCCGGCTACACTGACGGCTGTCTGATGTCTCTCACACACAGATGGAGAGGCTGGCCCCAGACTTCCTTGGGCAGGTTACACCACAGCCGTGCATTTGTTTCTAGCTACTCAGTTAATGGGACATAGAAGAACCAGACCTGCCTGAGTACCTAACATGGCAAAGGGCCTTCGGGACATGAAAAACAGCAGAGATAAGAATGTTAAGCCTAGAAAAGACTTGAGGACTTTAAAGCTGCTTTCCTATTTGAAAGGCTGTCTCATGGAAAAGAGATTGGACTTATGTATGTGTGTGTTTTTGGTGGGGGGCTTCGAGGGGTTGAACAAGGACTAGTGGAACACCGGTCAGATTGGTAGAAGGAAGCTTCACTAAAAACCAATTGGAGAGGCAGTATTGTGGACAGGAATGCAGAGTCTGGAGTCAGACTATTTGTCTCCAAATCCTACTTTCTGTGCCTCTTACCTTGTCTGTGAAAGCGAGATTAAAAATTTGCACTTATCTCAAAAAGTTGTTGTAAGGATTAAGTAAGTTAATATGGGTAAAATGCTTTGGATAGCTTGGTTCATGCTAAGTACCCAATAAATGTGAGGTGGAAATGGAAACATCCATGATTTGATAAATAAAGTCAGCAAGATTCAAATTGTATATGGTGTAATTCCAATTTTGTTTTTAAAATGCACATTATTTTAGACGAATACTCGAAGAAAATACCCCAAAATATTCACAGTGGTAATTTCTGAACAGTTGGATTATGGGTGATATAAAGTGTTACAGTTTTTAATATTGCATATTTTCTAGATAAGCATATATTACTTCATAATGGAAAAACATTTTTATTTTGCTATCTATTTAAAAAGGCATGGCATACCTAAAAGTGTAGTGAGATCCTAGTTACCAAAAAAGATAAACCATCCTGTTACTAAAAGTATTCAAACTCACACAGCTAATGGACAGTTGGATTATTCTTACTGTTTAATCCCAACCATATAAAGAAAGTAGCACGTAAAAATGCAGAATGCAGGGCAACAGGTGACACTGGTTATGGTTACTCTGGGGATGTGGATGAGAAATTGTTTGTTTCTGTATTCTTTTCTGGACTTTCAGAATTTTCTAAATTACATGTGTATTACTTTGAAAATGGAGGGGAGTGGTATTAATTGGAAGTGGAAACTAAACTAAAAAGAAATTTTTAAAAAAGGAGTTCAGTCCAGATGAGCTTGAAGGCCCCCATAGACCTGCTAATCTAGTTTCCACGACCATGATTCTGTGACCACACAGTGTTGGCAATTGCATGATGTGACATATCCGCCTCCATCTGCCGCACACTACGGCCCAGTGGTGGTCATGCCTCCCCCTGTTCAAAAACCACCCCAGGAGTTCAGGTTTGTTTTTACATCACATCACAGACCTCCCCCCAGCATCATGTGGCTGTAGGGCCTCATATTCTGGTCAGCTCACTTTCCACCTGCGTCCCCAGTCCACATCTCTTCCATCCAGCCAGGTCCACCCCTCTGGGAACTCACTAACACCTACCCTCTCCCTGTCTGGACTGCCGCTGACCCCTAACTGGGGATGCCCCTTCCTCCTGCCAATCCACATTCTACCCATTGGTTGAGGATGCTCCAGGGGCACTGGGCTTCTGCAAATGCCAGCTCTTCGCCTGCACCAAATAATTTAGCACGACTGCATTCTTTACTGCTTCGTGCGTCTCCTCTTTGGCATGAGCTTCATGACTGCAGAGCCACATTTTCTACTTCTCTTTTGCCTCTTATGCCCCAAACCAAAACATCTAGCTTGCTGCTGAGAGCAGACTCAGAACCCAAAGCAGCACCGGCTGGATCACTGTTACTTAATGACCACTGCATATGATCTGATGCCCCATTCCAAAATCGGCCAAGAACCGATTGGGCCGACATTCTTTAGATCTGGGATAGTAGACCTGTGAGTCAAAGGTGATTTGTCAGGGCAGCCCCACAGTTAAGACACAATCCTGCCCTGCAGAGAAAGAAACAGTTTTCTTACTTTGAGCATTTCGTTTGGTTTAGAGAGCTGCAGAGGTCTCGGCAGGGCCACGAAAATGGGAAACCGTTTAGAAAGTAGAATAAAAATAAAGAGAATAGGGTTAATTTAGTTGGAGAAGGAGTGGCGATGAGGCCACACCAGTCTTTAATACACCAAGAAAAACTGAGGCAGCATGCATGCTACTGGTACTACTTCCGCTCTTAAGATCATCTCCTGTCCCCGGCCTGCCCCTGACACCCCCAGAGCTCTCCTCCTGCTCAACCAGCCCAGGAGCCTTCCAGCTAACAAGATCTCTTCCAGCTCCGAAAGGTTGTTTTGTAACTTCTTAAACCTGAAACTTCAGGCTGTGGAGCATGTAAACAAGAGTGACTGTGGGATATCCTGCTCAGATGATTTTAAAGAAAATAGGGACATATTTCAGAGGATGGTTTAAGCAAGACCTTTTAAACCCTTTTAACTCTTCAGCTCACCTTGCATTAAATCAAATGTGACAAAAAATATTCATTAAACATTAAATATATATTTATTTTCCTATAAACACAGTTTTTTTCCTATAAAAACAGCATTTTTATAATTTTGCTTTTGAAATTATTTGGTTACAAGTAATTTGTTTAATTCATGACAAGCTACAATTTCTTGGCTTTTATTGTGTATTCTCGGGAACATCTGTGTGACGAGATAAAACTCTAACCTATAGCTTGTTTTCACATGTAAGATTTACATGTGAAACAACAAGACTGACGTATAGCACAATTATAACATTGTCTTAGACTTGGTTTCTAGTACATATATTGATTCTCAACCATTATCCATTAAGAGGTGTTGAGGTGGGTGTGGTCGCTCATGCCTGTAATCCCAGCACTTTGGGAGGCTGAGGTGGGTAGATTGCTGGAGCCTCGGAATTTGAGGTTAGCCTGGGCAACATGGTGAAACCCCATCTCTACAAAAAATACAGAAATTACCTGGGTGTGGTGGCATGTTCATGTGATCTCAGCTACTCAGGAGGCTGAGGTGGGAGGATCACTTGAGCCTGAGAGGCAGAAGTTGCAGTAAGCTGAGATCACACCACTGCACTCCAGCCTGGGCAACAGAGAGAGACTCCCTCTCAAAAACAAACAAAAAGAGGCACTGAAAAAAACTGTCATTTATAGTAGTTAGAATACTAAAACCTGGAAATAACTTACTTCCATTAGAACAGGTAGAGTCAAACCTATACCTATATTAAAATCATTTTCACTCATTTGCTTTCCAAAAGATTTCATGATGCAGGGGAGAGAGTTGGGAGCAGGGGGAGGATGGGTTCATACAAGCTCATGAGAAACATATATTTTGGTGCCATCTATAATGTGGGTGGGGGCGGAAAGAAAAACCCAGAATGACTGCTCTGATCATTTTGTGTGAAATGTCTTATTTCTTTTCTAAACCATACATGTCTTGAGGACAGATGCAGTAAGTTCATCACACGATCCAGCAGTGAGCACAAGGGGCTCATTGAATTGATTGGTGCACATGATACTCCAGATGGAGCCACACTGAAAATGGCACCACTGTCTCAATTTCCTCCAGGAAAAGCAGTGGTAGGGGGGTCACAGGACCATACCTGTCACTGCATTCAGTTCTGTGAGGGTGGCCAGGGACTCCTGTTTGCCCCATTTCAAAGGGGACACACTAAGGCCCAGGGCAGGCAGCGATGGAACCCAAGGTTGGGTGCTGAGTAGGACTCTAGGCCTCTGTCCAAGTTGATCTGGGGTCTTCTGCAGTAGGACCTGCCTGTATCTTTTACAGTGTGTTATCCCTGCCTAAGAACCTGCCCACTCCCTCCTCTGCCTCTCAACCAAGACTTCCTGGGGACCTCCCTTTTTACCCTCTGGACAACTCTTAGAAGGAGGCTCAGCCTCTGAACTGTCTAAGCATGAATGAGAGGTCTTCCAGGTCCTGTGAAAAGTTCTCTGGCCTAAGGATGACCATGAACCACAGCAGGTTCAGCCCCCAACACCACCCAACTGCAGACAACGCCATCCCTGGGTGCTCTGGAATGAAGGGATCAATCTGGCATCTCCTTTCTCAGTGACCTTTCTGAGCCTAAAGCTACCAGGCCCATAAATTCCCCCCTGGTGCTCACAAGATTCTGATGATGAAGAAAGAAGGTGGGTCTTCCCCACCAACAGCCAAGAGGCTGCTTGACAATCAAGGCAGCTTGTTCAGGGCTCCGCCTGGGTTTGTTTTGAACCTGCCCTGGCCTGTGTGGGGGTGGGTGGAGTGAACGTCTTTCCTCTCTGCGTGTCTTCCAAACACAGCTCTGCACTCGGGGCTGCCACTCCCTTCCTTTCTCCCCTCAGCCTCTCCAGAAGCAAAACTCCTGCTGGCTGGGGCACGGGCTGACTTCTAAGAGTAGAGAACTGTGACTCCACAGCAGGGGAAACCTAGCTACTATGAAAGCAACAACTTCTAGGGAGGCTGGGACCTCGGGCCTCCAGCACCATGGAGGACCATGGAGTGATCTTAAGGAATCCTTCTGGACACATATCCAAAGGGCTGCGTGCCTCTTCACTTGACGGAGAGGCTTTGGGCTGCCCGTACCCTGAGAAGGGAAGATGAGGTGGGGATAGTTTATTCGGCCCAAGCTACCACAGCCCATTAGGACAGAGCCCAGGTCTATTCAAGGATGGGTGAAAAACTAAAATGTGGGGAGGGAGAAGGCCTGGGTAAGCCCTTGTTTGGCTCATGGTTTTGGCCCTCTCTGAGGTACCTAATCTGATCCAGTAACCACACAGACTGGGCTGCGAAGGAGCTAACCAATATTCTTTTTTTTTTTTTGAGACAGAGTTTCGCTCTTGTTGCCCAGGCTAGAGTGCAATGGCGTGATCTCGGCTCACAGCAACCTCCACCTCCTGGGTTCAAGCGATTCTGCTGCCTCAGCCTCTTGAGTAGCTGGAATTACAGGCATGTGTCACCACAGCCGGCTAATTTTGTATTTTTAGTAGAGATGGGGTTTCTCCATGTTGGTCAGGCTGGTCTTGAACTCCTGACCTCAGGTGATCCACCCACCTCGGCCTCCCAAAGTGCTAGGATTACAGGCGTGAACCACCGCATCCAGCAAGCTAACCAATATTCTAATGACTTCAGTTGATCAATCACAGTGTCCAGCGAAGAAAATCAGGGCTCTTCTCAGGGTTGTGGTGTCTAGACCCTAAAAATAGACTCCCTCCCCCTCCCTACCCTGCTTTCCCACCAACCTTGAAGATTCTGATATTTTTTTTTTGGATTCATGCTAGTTCTTCCCACAAGGGAGTTGGAATTTATTATCATCTCCTATGTTCCTAACACTGGTTATAAATGTTTATTTCATTTAATCCTCAGAACTGGCTCAGAAAATAAGCCACACTCTCCCTATCTCATAAAAGAGTCAGAGGCTCAGAGAGACTAACTTACTTGCCTGAGGTCACACAGTTAGTTGGTAGAGGAGCTCTTCCATAAGACAGGAAGACCACATCACCTGCAGGGCGGCACCTGCTCTGGGAGGTGGCACAATATGCCCAGTGATGGCGATGACAATGACTATGAAAGGATTTTATATTTGCACAGCACTTTGCAGCAGTGCCCCTCAGCTCTGAATCCAGGGCACTCACTGAGTCCAAGAAGGGGTGCCCCTCCCCACTCCCTCCCCAGCATACATCACCTTAGCCACTTCCGGAGGAACAGGAGAAATGGCTTGCCCACTTGGCTGGCTGCAGTGGTAGCAGGAGGCTTCCTGAACAGAGGCTGCCCAGACTGCCCACAGCAAGTGTCCCACTGCTCTGCCGCCGCTGGTGCCCTGTGGGAGTCAGGGCTGGGGAACCTGAATGGTGGGCCAGGCCAGGGCCTGTGGGGTTCAGAGGCAGAGTGGAGAATACAAAATCGCAGGTGAGATCACAGCTCTCCCAAGCCTCATTCCTTGTGCCCCACACAGGCAGAGCCTTGAGTCCTCCCTTTGTTCCCTTCTTGTTTCTCTGGGGGTAATTTGGCCTTTTAGAGACCACTTCCTTTACCCCCAATCAGCAGACACCACCTGCTCCCTGCCCATCTTCCTTCCCTCTGTTTCCTCCTCTTCCCCACAAGCTGACTGTGTTGTGGGGGCTCCTTAAACCTCCATCTCAGTCACAAGGACAGCAGGAGCTTCTCCAGCTCCCTGAAGTCCCCTCTGTACACCCTTCCCCTCGGGGAACCCAGAGGCCGAGGTCAAGTTCCTGGAGGAGGAGGCACTGTCTGGAGTGCTCTGGCAGGAGCATTTTAAGAGCCACGTTCGACCGGGCACGGTGGCTCACGCCTGTAATCCCAGCACTTTGGGAGGCCAAGGAGGGCAGATCACCTGAGGTCAGGAGTTCAAGACCAGCCTGGCCACCATGGTGAAACCCTGTCTCTACTAAAAATACAAAAATTAGCCTGGCATGGTGGTGTGTGCCCGTAATCCCAGTTACTCGGGAGGCTGAGGCAGGAGAATCGCTTGAAACCAGGAGGCAGAGGTTGCAGTGAGCAGAGATTGTGCCATTGCACTCCAGCCTGGGGGATGAGAGTGAGACTTTGTCTTTAAAAAAAAAAAAAAGCCACGTTCTTTATTAATACCCCGACCTGCTACCTTTACCACCCTAGGAAAATAAGTAAAGGTCTGGGTCTTGAAGGGAAGACGTCTCTGCCTGAGCTTCTGGGCCACCTGCAGATGACCCCAAGGTGGTGGTCAGTGGCCCAAGGGTGGTGCTGGGGACACCTGCCCCTTCCCACCTGCCATCCCCCACCTTGCATGACAGGATGGAAGCCCTACCACTTGTCGGATGATTTAGAATTTAAGAAAAGCTTAAAGGCCAGGCATGGTGGCTCATGCTTGTAATCCCAGCACTTTGGGAGGCCGAAGTGGGCAAATCACGAGGTCAAGAGATGGAGACCATCCTGACCAACATGGTGAAACTCCGTCTCTACTAAAAATACAAAAATTAGCCGGGCGTGGTGGCGGACGCCTGTAGTCCCAGCTACTCAGGAGGCTGAGGTAGGAGAATCACTTGAACCCGGGAGGCGGAGGTGGCACTGAACTGAGATTGCACCACTGCACTCCAGCCTGGCGACAGAGCGAGATTCTGTCTCAAAAACAAAACAAAACAAAACAAAAAGAAGGGCTTGTAGAGGTTCACTTGTCTCTCACAACCTCAGAAGAAAACCGAGGTGGGATGACTCTCCTGGGACTGAGGCAGAGAGACTGCCTGGTCCTTGGCTGTCCAGGGAGGGTCTCATTCCCTGCTGCTCTGCTGTCAGACTGTTCAAAAGTGAAGGCCTCACATTGGCAGAACCCAGGTATTTGGCATCTAGAGAACCCAGGAAATAACAGTCAGGCCAAACGCTGGCCCTCTCCTGAATCCTTTAGTCCCCATCCTTTAGCACCCCCCTGTGAGGGACAACCAGACACATCACACCCTTATGGATGCAGATGGCACGGACTCCTTCACTTAGTTACAACCCGTGCTCACCTGGGATCTTTTCTGCCTTCTGTGGACCTATCGGAAGATCTAAAGGGGACATTTGAAAGTGAAAAGGGAGCTTGCAGGGAGAGCAGCCAACTCAGCCCATCCAAGAGCAGACAGACCCCTGCATGCCCTGCTCACAGCTCTGTCCCTGTGCCACTGTGGCCTGGCACTGCGTCTGGGGAGCTCAGTAAATATTTGTTGAGTGAATGAATGAATGGGATGGCCTGACCACTTGGCATTGCAGAAGGAGAAGGACAAAGTGGAGAGGCTGAGGTTTGTTTTTGGGTGGGGAAGCTCCCACCTTGGATTGTAGTGGGGTGGAAGCAGCAGCAAAACCCCAGTCTAGGGTGTGGATTGAGGGAGACCCAGGAAAACAACCCGTTCACATACCTGCCTTTCCTGAAAGGCTGAGAGCTGCCTGAGATTAGGGAGCTGCCTTACTCCTCCTTTTGTCAGCATGCTGGCTGCTGTGCTAGGCTCCCGTGGGGAGGGTACCCCGGCATGGCTTACTGGGTGGTTAACGCCAGGGCAGAGGGGAGGTAAATTAAGGGGTACAAGCTCAGGAATCCCTCCTTTCAGTCCTGTCACCAGCCCCACATCCAACCCACCACGAATGGTGGGTAAAATTCGTCTTAACTATTTCCCACCAAAACAATATGAGTTTTACTCTCTGCCTCCTTCTGGCTGAGCTCTGAAGATACCAGGAGGGCTGTGGATGTTGGGGGTGGGGAAAGAAGCTATGGAGCTGCCAAGAAGGTTGAACAACCAGGTAATTAGCTGAAAGAAAACGGCTGGAGGCTGGGGAGGGGAGGATTAAGAGTCATTGTGGGCCACCGTCCAGAAGCCTCCTTCCACAGTCCCCACTGCCATCCACATACCACTCTGACCCCTGCAAGGACACACCACCATGCTCTGAGGGGCAGGTGGCCTCAGCTCTGCTGCTCTCAAGACGGCAAGAGAAGAGGCATTGTCGGGCCAAAGAAATTAGCAACATGGAAAAGTGAGTGGAAAGAAAACATGTTTTCATCACAGCAAGATCAAGACACTGGTTTTGTTCTTGCACCAGCCCCCTCAGTTGTTAAATGAGAAGTCAAATTCAGAAGGGACACAGGACCTGCCTGAATCACCACAGCCAGAGAGAGGCAACTCTGGGGAAAGTGCCCTGGCCTTGGAGGGCGAGGAAGTGCTGCGGGACATGAGCAGGTCGCTTAACCTCTCAGAGCACTGGAGCAAAATCGAGGGATGGGACAACTTCGGAGTGTTGTTGTGAAAATCAGCTGAGACTGTTTATATGAAAACACTTTGTAAACTGAAAAAAATAAAACCAAAGAGTGTCAGCAGCAGAACTAGGACTAGAGCCCAGATGACCTCAGGCCCAGCCCCCGGTCCAGCGCCCGCCTTGAGTTTGCGGATAGCATGATTTGGCAGGCATGCCACCGACGGCAAGCAGATCTGTTTCCCACGCTTCAGAGGCCAGTTTCTGCTACCACTTCCTTTCTCTCTGGCTTGTGGGGCTTGCTGCCTGCTTAGGGGTCAGCACAGAAACCCCTTGCAACCCTCAGGAAAGAGCTCTGGCCACTTACGCAGACCACTGCAAGTTGCTCTGATACCTCTGTGTGAGTTGGAAAAGGCAGCTCTGGGTAGGCATGGTGGCTCATGCCTGTGTAATCCCAGCACTTTGGGAGACCAAGGCGGGTGGATCACCTTAGATAAGGAGTTCAAGACCAGTCTGGCCAAGATGGTGCAACCCTGTCTCTACTAAAAATACAAAAATTAGCCGGGCGTGGTGGTGGGCGCCTGTAATCCCAGCTACTTGGGAGGCTGAGGCAGGAGAATCACTTGAACCCCGGAGATGGAGGTTGCAGTCAGCGAAGATCATGCCACTGTACTCCAGCCTGGGTGACAGAGCGAGACTCCATGAAAGAAAAGAAAAGAAAAGAAAAGAAAAGAAAAGAAAAGAAAAGAAAAGAAAAGAAAAGAAAAGGAAAGAAAAGAAAAGAGAAAGAGAAAGAAAGAAAGAAAGAGAGAGAAAGAGAAGAAAAGAAGGAAAGAAAGAAAGAGACAGAGAGAGAAAGAAAGAAAGAAAGAAAAGAAAAAGAAAGAAAGAAAGAGAGAAAGAAAGAAAGGAAGGAAGGAAGGAAGGAAGGAAGGAAGGAAGGAAGGAAGGAAGAGAAAGAAAGAAAGAAAATGAGAAAATGCCCGGGTGCGGTGGCTCACACCTATAATCCCAGCACTTTTGGGAGGCTGAGGCGGGTGGATCACGGGGTCAGGAGTTCAAGACCAGCCTGGCCAAGATGGTGCAACCCCGTCTCTACTAAAAATACAAAAATTAGCCGGGCTTGGTGGCAGATGCCTGTAATCCCAGCTACTTGGGAGGCTGAGGCAGAGAATTGCTTCAACCCAGGAGGTGGAGCTTGCAGTGAGCTGAGATCACACCACTGCACTCCAGCCTGGGCGACAGAGCAAGACTCCATCTCAAAAAAAAAAAAGAAAGGAAGAAAAGGCAGCTCCATGGCTGGAAGGTTCAGGCCAGCTGATGCCCGTTCCTCCAGGTGGGCATCCCTGAACCCACACTGTCAGGGAGCAAGTACAGGTGGGTCCCAGGACCCACTGGCAGCCTCAGCCTGGCACCTCCATCCAATGCTTAAACCGCAGAACCTTACTGGAGGCACTGACCAAAGTGGGCTCCAATCTCAGTCTATGAGGCAGGCACAACCCACCATTCCAACAACACTGAGTGCCATTTCATGACACACCAGCATGATCAAAAAGAATAAGCACCAGGCTAGCAGTGAGAAGTGTGGGTCCTAGTCCCACCATCCAACTTTGCTTTTTTTGAGACAGAGTCTCACTGTGTTGTCCAGGCTGGAGTGCAGTGGCACACGACCACTGTGCACTGTGGCCTCAAATTCCTGGGCTCAATCAATCCCTCTGCCTCAGCCTCCTGAGTAGCTGCGATTACAAGTATGTACCACCACATCTGACTAATTTATTTAAAAAAATTTTTTTTGTGTAGAGATGGGGGGGTCTCACTCTGTTGCCCAGGTCAGTATTGAACTCACGGCCTCAAGCAATCTTCCCCACTCAGCCCCCAAAGGGCTGGGACTGCAAGCATGAGCCACTGTGTGCCAGCCCCACAATATGACTTTCTAGCTGTGTTACCCTGAGGAACTCATTCAACCTCAGTTTCTCCAGCTGTCAAATGGAAATAACAATTGCTACCCCAAAAGGTTTGTTAAGAGGCACAAATGAGATGATAATATGAGTACTCTTTGTAAAGTGGAAATCAGGATACAGCGATAAGAGATGATCATACATTCTAAGAAAATTTTACAGATAATTTTACTGCTAAGATGTGTTAAAGAAAAATAATTCAATGATACCTGTTAAAGCACAGTAAGGCAGACTTCATTCAAAACTGTCACGACAGGTATAAGGACGATTGCAATGGGGTCTTGCAGCAGGACAGAGAGATTGGGCTCAACTCCAAGTACAGCAAGTGGGCATTTATGCCAAGGAGCAGGGTAGGGGGTCAATGGATAGAAAATTACCAAAAGGAAATATCAGGAATGAGAGGGATTCTGGCTAAACCAACTTAACAAGACTCTAGCTGAACACAGGCCCGGGGGATCAGACCTCACTGGGGGGATGGAGGAGGATGAGGACCCTGATCTGACACTGAGGGGGACCAGATATTGAGGGTTGAGGGTCGTGAGCGAGTTGTGCTCAACTAACTTGGCAGAGTTCTTTGCTAAACCTGGATTTCGCAAGACAGTACACGGATGGGCCTAGGAGAGAGTTTGGAAGCCTCAGTCAATCAGAGAATCTTTAGCAGTTGATATAATGACAATGTTGAGATATTTTTGAAAAAAATATTCTCCCTGATGGAGCCAAACAAGTATTTCCCTTTCTGCACGTGCATGCGTGTTTTTATGCCACGTATGTGAATATGTTCTTGTAGCTCAGACAGCTCTGAATAAAAACCCAGGGAAGCAAGGGCGAGCTGAGCACAGGGAGGGCCTGCCAAGAGGATTTTCTGAAGGATGGCTGTGGGCCCAGCCTCTTCGGAGAGGGCTGAGGGCAGCTGCTTCCCTTGCCGTTTGATTCATTAGTCCACACCTCGTGGCGAGGCAACTTGAAAGGCAGCTCCGAGAAGCACATAATGGATTTGTGAGGTTTTAATACCCGACAGCAGACAAAAGACTAATAAAAATCCGGGGCAGGATTTTCCCGAGGGGGAAGTGTCACAGTGGAATAAAAATGAAAGAGATAAAGGAGAGTTCCTAGAAGGATCCAACCCCCCTTTCCCACCCCAAACTCTGCTTATAGGTTCTTATATGATAATTTAAACTATATATGATATTAAATTAGCACTCCAATAGCAAAAATAAGTGTTCCTACATCACCTTCTTTGAAAATATTTATTTAAATAGGATGAAATGTTATTGAGGGCTTTTGTGTCTAGAAACAGAGTTAATTAAAGATTTCCTGCCTGCTTTGTGGGTAGGTGACACTCTCATTGAGATAGCAGCAATGCCCTGTCTATTTAGTAGTCTCTCAGTTTTCTTTCTATTCATCTGGTTTGGTAGTGGAATTCCATGGGAAGTTTGACCCTATTCAGCGATGAGAGAAGTAAAATACTGTTGTTCACCTAGAGGCTGTTTGCTCAGAAAAACAGGGTGTCAGAGACGTGGGACGCAAACCCAGAGTGACATAGCGCAGGGACTTGGCTCTCTTTTCTGAGACCTGTAAAATGTGATGTGACTGGCTCTCAGAAAGGAGGCTGAAGGGTTCCTGCCCGATTGGTTTTCAAAGGGCAAGAGCCCCGCTGCTGAGGAGCTGCGGCTTTGTCAGACAAAAGCCCAGGGCAGCCCCCTCCTGGGCTCAGCGTTTTCCCCACCTCCCCCTTTCTCACAGGCGGTTTCCCTGAAATGAAAGAACTGTGATGCATTTGCACCTTCAAAAGCAGTTTTTAAAATGCATTAAACCCAAGATTGAATACCACCCAGTTCGGCCTCTGACCTGTGCCCGCGCCAAGGTTTCTAGGCAGCCAGGCCCAGGGAGGAAGCTGGCCTTTTGGCCCCAGGAGGCAGAGCCAGTTTAGCTGCCTGTGCCCCCCACCCCACCCCCTTTTTTGACCTTCTGGCCCAAATAGGGAACTGTGGAGCGCTCATCTTTGTGTCCTTGCTAGCACAGAGGCTCCCTGTGAAGGCAAGCAATGTCCCCAAGCAAATCCATATATCCAGACCTACGGCAGCAGCGGAAAGATCAGGTGCATTAGGAAGGCGCGGGGCCTGGCCTCACACTTCCAAAAACAGTATTCCAGATGCTGCCTGCAAAGCTTCTCCACCTTCCCTGCCACCTGACCTCATCTTTCTTAATTTTTCTTCTCTCATTCTATCTTCTCCTCTCTATCTCCCTTTCTTCCTTTAGAAATTATCTTTGAGGTCGGGCGCGGTGACTCACGCCTGTACGTCCAACACTTTGGGAGGCCGAGGCAGGTGGATCACGAGGCCAGGAGTTCGAGACCATCCTGGCCAACATGGTGAAACCCAGTCTCTACTAAAAATACAAAAAGTAGCTGGGCGTGGTGGTGCACGCCTGTAGTCCCAGCTATTCAGGAAGCTGAGGCAGGAGAATCCCTTGAACCTGGGAGGCGGAAGTTGCAGTGAGGCAAGATCACGCCGCTGCACTCCAGCCTGGGCAACAAGAGTGAGATTCCGTCTCAAAAAACAAAAATAAAATAAAATAAATTATTCTTGAAGGCCAGGCGCAGTGACTCACACCTGTAATCCCAGCCCTTTGGGAGGCTGAGGCGGGTGGATCACTTGAGGTCAGGAGTTCGAGACCAGCATGGCCAAAATGGTGAACTTTTGTCTCTACTGAAAACACAAAAATTAGCCTGGTGTGGTGGCGGGTGCCTATAATTCCAGCTACTCGGGAGGCTGAGGCAGAAGAATCGTTTGAACGTGGGAGGCCAAGGTTGCAGTGAGCTGAGATCGTGCCACTACACTCCAGCCTGGGTTGACAGAGCAAGGCTCTGTCTCAAAATAAATAAATAAATAAATAAATAAATAAATAAATAAATAAATAGAAATTATCTTTGAAAGAACTTATATAAGCAGTCTAAAATTAATTTGTTAATTTGTCACATTTAAAATAGTCTATTTTATTCTGTATTTACAATTTTTGAAATCCTAGTTTTGGCATGTTTTGCTTCTTAAAAAATTTAGATCACCCCATACTCATTGAAATGGCTACTAGTTAAAAAAACAGAAAATCACAGGTGTTGGTGAGGATGTGGAGAAGGATCCGTGCACTGTGGGTGGAAAGGTAAAATGGTATAGCCATTGTGGATATCCCGGCATTTTGGGAGGCCGAGGCAAGCGGGTCACCTGAGGTCCAGAGTTCGAGACCAGCCTGACCAACATGGAGAAACCCCGTCTCTACTAAAAATACTAAATTAGCTGGGTGTGGTGGCGCACGCCTGTAATCCCAGCTACTTGGGAGGTTGAGGCAGGAGAATCGCTTGAACCCGGGAGGGGGAGGTTGCAGTGAGCCAAGATCATGCCATTGCAGTCCAGCCTGGGCAACAAGAGTGAAACTCCGTCTCAAAAAAAAAAAAACTAGAACTACCATATGATCTAGCAATTCTACTTCTGGTTATATACCCAAAAGAATTGAAAGCAGGGTCTTTAAGAGACATTTGTGCACCCATGTTTATAGCAGCACTGTTCACAATCACTAAAAGGTAGAAGCACCAAGCACTCATCGACAGATGGATGGATGAGCAAAATGCAGCAGACACATACAGTGGAATATTATTTAGCCTTGAAAAGGAAGGAAATTCAGACACATGCTACAACATGGATGAAACTTGAGGGCATTAGGCTAAGTGAAATAAGCCAGACACAGAAAGAAAAATATGGTACGATTTCATGTATATGAGTTACTTAAAGTAGTTAAAATCATAGAGACAAAAAGTAGAATGGTGGTTGCCAGGGGCTGGGAGGAGGGGGGAATGGGAGTTATGGTTTAATGGGTACGGAGTTTCAGTTTCGCAAGATGAAAAGAATTCTAGAGACGGATGGTGGCGATGGTTGCACAACAATATTAATGTGCTTAATACCACTCAACTGTGCACTTAAACATGGCTAAGAGGGTAAATTTTACGTTATGTGTATTTTACCAGGCAAAAAAACAAACAACCTAGAGGAAAAATCAGCAGCCTATGCTATGAAAATGATCTCAGGCGAAGACTGTCTTGTCAGTGTTGGAGCATGCTCAGGGTTCGCATGTGTGAGGGGCCAGGAGAGCCGGAAGAGGTCAGCAGGGTTGCTGTTAGGCTGCCTCACCAACAGAAAGGCTTAACCCCTGCGGTGCCAAGTAGACCAGGAGACCTGGCCTTTCTATTATTCTCCCACTGGCTGTTACTTATTTTTGTTAGTCCAACATTTTCCACTGCTCTCAGAGACAAAGGTAGGCAACAGTTTGCAAAATTTAGAAGCTTATGTGTGCACAAAGGAAAAAAAGAAGAAAGAAAGAAAACAACAGTCTGGTGAGCTTCTGTGAAGCTTCTTACCTAGCAGGGAGGGGAATTTTCCTTTCTGGTCACGTAGGCTGTTGTCTTCGGCTTCAATTCATAAACCACCTTCCCAGTCTCCCCATTAGCCCCGGATAGGGGACATCCCATCCCCCCAAACCTCCTTCTTGAACTGACAGTTCACCCCTAGAAGGAGGTGGGAAACCACTCAGATCCATCTCAAAGGGATGCCTCCCGGGGTGGGTGTGTGGGAGGGAGGCTGAGATCGTGCTGTGTTCAGGGACCCCCCCAGAAGGTGTCAGCCTGGAAGAACATGTCCCACAGTTATAAAAGGCATCATTCCAGGAGCTACCATGGAGTCTGCCAGGGGCAGAGAGGAAGGGGAGGCAGGAAAGGGGCTGAGTATTTTGGGGGTGTATGCTTATCGTTCTACTTTTCTGTTGAAGTTATTGCTGTTTCTACCCTCAAATTTTTCCTGCCTTTTTCCACCCCCAATTTTGCCCTATTTTCCTTAATATTTCTCCTTTTTTTTTTTTTTTTTTGGAGACGGAATGTTGCTCTGTCGCCCAAGCTGGAGTGCAGTGGTGCAATCTCGGCTCACTGCAACCTCCACTGCCTGGGTTCAAGCGATTCTCCTGCCTCAGCCTCCTGAGTAGCTGGGATTACAGGTGCCTACCACTATGCCCAGCTAATTTTTGCATTTTTAGTAGAGACAGGGTTTCACCATGTTACCCAGGCTAGTCTCGAACTCCTGACTTCAGGCGATCCGCCAGCCTCGGCCTCCCAAAGTGCTGGGATTACAGGTGTGAGCCACCGCACCCAGTCAGTTTTTCTCCTTTTGTCCCATCTTTCTTTTTCCTTCTCCATCTGTTCCTTTCTGCTTCTCAGAATAAGCATCTCTATCCTCAGCTTCAAATCATAAACAACTTAGAAACAGCTACTTAGCTGAGCACTGTCTCTGTGCCAGGCCCTGTGCTGAGGGCTGACATGCATTGTATCTTTGGGTCCTCACAACAGCTATATGAGATAGGTGCTATTGTGCCCATTTTATAGATGGGGATACTGAGGCTTAGGAAAGATAAAGTAACTTGTCCAAGATCACACGGCTGGAATGTGGCAGAGCTAGGATTTGAACCTTGACAGTCTGGCTAGAAGGGACCTTACTGATCATCTCTGTCCAAATCCTCCATAATGTACAGAAGAAAACAGGACCAGAGGCATCAAGTGACGTGTTCGAGGCCCCACAGCTAGTTAGGGGCAGTGCTGAGAACCAGAAGCTGGCCTCCTAATTCCGAGATTCTTCTTATTTGAAGTGTTTTCCATAGGTGGGCATCTGCTAGGCTTCTCCATCTAGAATATTAATTCCAGGAAGCATGTGCCCTGGCCAGGCACAGAATCAGTAACCCCCCCCCCCCCCCCCCGCCCCCCGGAGACCAACAATATCCTATATGTTCTCACCGCTGCAGAATCTGTTGTGTCTGCAGGTGCAGCCTCAGGGACCCAGGACTTTCTTCCCAGGCCTCTGCTGGGTGGGGTGGGGGAGGCTGGAGGCTGCAAAAGGATGACAGAGCTTGGGGCTATGATCTGGACTGGGTCCCCAGAGCTAACAGGAGAAGAGGACAAGCAGGAGGAGAGAACTGAGTCAGGAGAGACTTTAGATGATGGAGGGCTGGGGGATGGAGGTGGCTCGTCAATAAAACACTTCTGAAGGGTCTTTGCTGCCTGTGTTGATGGCCACGATCAATTTGGATCCCCAGGGCCAGTTCAGGACAACCTCTGCCAACAAATTGGGGATTTGTTTCATCTTTTCTGAAAGAGTCAGATGTTCTCCTAAATGAGGACTGGCCAGGTAATTGGAATGTTCTAGAGACTGTTGGGTTGACTTGGATTTGGGGTCAATAAACATAGCGGCTCCACTACACCAGTGTGAGGAGGACCACGGGAGAAATCGCATAGCTCCCTGGGCTGCAGTTTTCCCGTCTGTGATATGGGGATAATGTCCTCACCCTGTCTACCTCACAGGGCTGCTGTGAGGGTCAGATTAGAAAATGGGTGGGGAGGTAATAATTAGCGAACAGCACCGTTCAAAGCTATAGCGGTCTTGTTGCTGTGTTTTCCTAGTTTTATTTTGCACTGTGGCTTTACACAGCCCACATCTCTGGATTGTTAAAAGGATCAAAAAAGATCATGAGTCATGCGTTCCTCAGAGGGTAGGGGCTTTGCTTTGCATTTTGTATCTCCTGTAACTCCTGGATACAGATAAATGTTTATTAAAGAATGTGAAGGTCTCATCGAAAACCAAGCATGAGAGGCAAGACAATGGTTACCTCAAATCACATACGCCTTGGATTTCAGAGCTGGAAAGAGGGGTAGAGACCTATTCCAGGGCTTTACAGCAAAGCAGTCTAGGTTCCAGAGAGCTCAGGTGACTTGCTTTGGTCGGGCTGGACTCTGTTCTCTCCCCGCCTGGACCTTGTGTCCGAGGAGCAGTGTTGGACCCTCAATTCAGATACAGTGGGAAGGCAGATCCCAAGGAGGGGAGGGCTGGCGGCCCAGGTGGCTTCTTGGAAGATATGATCACTTCTCATGCTGTCTTAGGCAAACTTTCAAAGGCCAGCGTAAGAAAAAGTTTCCAACAACAGCATTGTCATTAGTATTGCAGGCTTTGGAGTGAGACTGTCCTGGGTTTAAATCTTGGCTGTCTACTTAGTATCTGTGTGGTTTACAATATGTTACATAACCTCTCTAAGCCTCAGTTTCTTCATCTGTAAAATGAGGATATCCTGGGGTTGTTACCTTACCGTTTGCTGAGAGGAATAAATGCAATAATGGATGGGTGTGCTCAGCCCAGAGCTTGGGACCGGGTAAGTACTCGTTAATGACAGAGTGGGAGCAGTTGTTGCAGTGACCTACTGGAGGGAAGAAGAGTGAGCTCCTGTTTTATCCTTATCATGTATGCAGTGTTTGGCACATAGGAACGCAACAAATATTTCTTGAACAAACATCACTAAGTAATGCCTACTTCTGCCCTTATTCCCCCTCAGCATGTTCCTTGCCCAGCTGCTAGAATGATCCTGCCAAAACATATAATCATGTATCTTTTCTGCTCCCAGTCCTTGACCTCCACCTCCCTTACAGCAAAATATCCTTCAAGTCTGTTTGCAACTGTCATTCTCTCCCCCTCCCCCGAGAACTCTGTACGTCTGACCTCACCTCCTGCTGGCCTTCCCCTCGCTCATACCACTTCTTTGCAGTTCCAGGAACACACCAGTCTGCACTGCCACCTCCACCCTCTCCAGGTTCCCACCTGCCTTGCTCACTCACTTCCTTCTGGGCTTGACTCGAATGCCACCATCTTAGCAAGGACATCCCTGCATACCCTACCCAAAACTGTATCCCCACGCCACCAGCCTGACACTTCCTATGCACCTTCTCTGTGTTATTTTTCTTCTCAGCATGTATCACAACTATATATTTTTCAATTTACCTCGTTTATTCCCTGTCTCCATCTTTAATTGTTAGTTCTATGGGATCTGGGATTTTGTTGTTGTTGTTGTTGTTGTTCAGTTTGTTCATGATTGTTTCCAAAGGAACTAGACTGTTCCTGCTGCATAGTAAATAATAAGTATTGGTTGAATAAATAAATGAATGAATAGCATCAGTAGTGGTTTTTGTGTGCTTGTTCATTTTGTATGGCAAGAATTGTGAAATAAAGCAGAAGGAAGGAAGGAAGGAAGGCAGGAAGGAAGGAAGGAAGGCAGGAAGGAAGGAAGGAAGGCAGGAAGGAAGGAAGGAAAGAAGGAAGGAAGGCAGGCAGGCAGGAAGGAAGGAAGGAAGGTAAGTAGTGAGTAGCTCATCACAGTAGTGTTCCCAGAAGTCTGGATTTCCATTCATCAAAGAAGCTATTGAGTGTGAGTTCTGTTGGAAGAGAGGTTGGACTAGATGATTTTGTAGATATCACCAAATGTCTGACTGCTGCACCAGCTCCCGTCTGCTGGGGCCACACAAGAATCACTAGAGCCCTGCAACCCCCCTGCTCTTTGGGTCAGCACTTGAACCTGCGTGAGAGGGGATCTGCTCAAAAGCCGCAGCTTGTCCCCAGATCCTGAAGTGAGAAGGTTTTGCATCTCTCTGGCCTCGAAGCTCTCCATCCTGTGGAGGGTCTGACTCTACAGAGCAGGCAGAGAGTAGGAAGAAAGAACCTAGACGATCTCTGACTGGCCGGGTCAAGAGAGAAATTAGCAAGGCCAGCTGACAAACTGGGTCTCCTGCATGGGGCTGAGAAGTGGGCAAGGGTTGGGAGGGAGAAGGGACATAACCAGGAATAAGGCAAGACAAGAAGTCTAATCAGGGACTGAGTTGGTTAGAAGTTTGAGGATTGTTCCTCACCGGTTATCAGCTCCATCTGTTGGACAACAGGCTGGTGGCAGGGGTGTGGGTGATGTGCACCACATCACCGGGGAGATCTCCATCAGAAGGAGATAGTCTTAGAACTTAGGAATCTTTACGGTGGGGGGGGCAGGTGTTGCAAAAGGCAGGCCCTGGAGAGCAGGGACACTGACAGTGAGGGGAGACCTAGCAACCCCACTGCCAGGAGTGCATTCCAAAGAAATAGCCGCAAATATGAGCACAGATGTATGCACAGGAATGTCCACAGTGACACAATTCATAACGCGTCAAAACGTGAAGCCATCTAAATGTCCGACAAAAGACAGTGGTAAAATAAATTATGGCATTTTACAGGCACTAAAGTTGATGTAGAGACATATTTCATGACAGGGAGAGATGACCATGATTTATTGTTAAAGTAAAAAGAACAGTTACAAAATTAAATGTACATATCCAAGCCTAGAAGGACAGTCACCAACATGCTAATGAGACTTGGGGGTAACAATTTTTAAAATGATTTTTATTTTCTCTTTGTTCTTTTCTACCTTTTCCAAGTTTTACACAATAAGTATGCTTTGACCTTGTAAGATATGATAAATATCATCTTTTAAAGTGTGGTGTTTTAGGTTCCCAGAGCAGAAAATAAAGTCCATTTCAGTTTAAATAGGATACAGTGAAATTGCTGACTACAATCAGCAATTGTTTTGCCTAGTTCTCATTTTCTTTCTTTCTTTTTTTTTTTTTTTTTTTTTGTTGTTGTTGTTGTTGTTGAGATCGAGTCTCACTCCGTCACCCAGGCTGGAGTGCAGTGGTGCAATCTCTGCTCACTGCAAGCTCCGCCTCCTGGGTTCTCACCATTCTCCTGCCTCAGCCTCCTGAGTAGCTGGGACTACAAGCGCCTGCCACCATGCGCGGCTAATTTTGTTTTATATTTTTAGTAGAGACGGGGTTTCACCGTGTTAGCCAGGATGGTCTCGATCTCCTGACCTCGTGATCCGCCCGCCTCGGCCTCCCAAAATGCTGGGATTACAGGCATGAGCCATGGCGCCCAGCCAAGTTCTCGTTTTCTTTAGTATTCTAAGGCAGGGCGGGCTTTCTTAGTGGCAAATTACTACTTTCAGGGGCAGCATTAAATAAATAAGAAAGTAAAGGTTGTAAATGTTGTTGGTATTTGATTTGGAAACAGTATGAGTTAAAATAAGATATAGGATGAGGAGGCATCCTGGCATAACAGAAAGAGCACCGGGGTGAGACTCAGTCCTGGGTTACAGAGCTAGAACCACAACTTCTCAATGGAACAAACTCAGTACTCCCTCTTCAAGCGGAACCCAACCCCATCCATAACCTGAATTCCACCTACAAACTTTCTGGCTCAGCCACCAGCTTTGTGATTCTGCCACCTCCTTTTTCAGGGCCAGTGAAACAAAGAAATCAAGGCAAAGGGGATCTCCAAGGTTCTTTACCAAGCACAGATTCCATGATGCCCAAGGGAGAAGAAAAAAGATGCCAAAAAAGCCTCTTTTATGGCTTGACCTCGGACTGTCCTGGCCATATAGTTTACTGAGGGTAGTTTACTTTCTCCCTGGTGCCTGCTACAGATCTTGCTGTAGATGGGTGATGGCGCCATAACTTGGTCTTGGGGACACTGGGCTGTGGTGTCTTCTGCCAGTCCTGTTCTGTTGTGTCTCCTCCACTCCTGGCCAAAAGCAGTGGCTTCCGCTGCTGCTCAGGTCTAGAACTGCCTTCCTATCCTGCCCATGTGCTCACATTTCTATCACTGCTGCTCACAGACTTCGGTTGTCTTTCACATCCCAGGTAAGATCAACTGCTAAACCAACAATGCCTTGGCATGCTTCTACATGAATCCACATCTTCCTAACATGTATTTTGGAATGCTCAGGTCCCTCAGGAGTCAGAGGAGCAGGGACACTGGGTGAGGCCAGGTGAAGAGGGCCTCAAGAGAGCTGAGGATGAGCATAGGCTTCAGGGACCATCAAAAGAGTCTTGCAGTCAGCCACTGACAGACATGGCCACCGGCACCCTCCTCCATGGAGATGCCTCAGGCACTCTATTGGGCCTTTCTACCTTTCCATTCAGGCATTCATTCTTTTAAAATTTACAGTAATCGAAAACATTTATTACAGTGCTGCTATGGGCCTAGCTCCATCTGGGCCCATAACACACATTGTCTCTAAATCTCTTAATGACCCTGCAAGGTAGGTAATCTTTTTATAAAGAAGAAGACAATTTCAGAGAGGACAAGAAACTTGCCCAAGATCACACTGCTGGGTAGTGATAAAGCCAAAACTTTAATTTAGGTCTGATTGCCTCATGAATCTATGCTCTTTTTACTTTCTGCTGAAACTGACCTCCCTCAACCTTACCATCTAGACAAAAATGCAGATGGCAGACACAAGAGGCACTTGCAAACCAGGGACACCCAGAGTCAAGTGGTTGCTTTCCATGGTTTATGGCTGTCCTCCTTGGGAAGAACCATCCCAAAACCCATGCTCACATGGGGTCCCTAAGGACATCATTTCAGCTGTGTCAGGAAAGTGCTTAGCAATGGATCAATTGCCAGCCTTCTGGTCAACTTAATGAGCAAAATAAAGTCAGCCTGAATTGTCCATCATAGCCTAATCATCATGAAGTGATTGATCAACTCAAATGATGACTCCAATCCACTGGTTCTCAACCAGGAGCAGATTTTGCCCCCAGGAAAACATTTGGCAAAGTCTTAAGATATTTTGAGTTGTCACAACTTGGAAAGTGCTACTGTCATCTAGTGGGTAGAGGTCAGGGATTCTGCTAAACATTCTACAATGCACAGAACAGCCTCCCTGGTACCCACGGCCACGGAGAATTATCTGGCCCCAAATGTTTTAGTACAGAGGTCGAGAAACCCTGCTGCAAGCATTCGATCAAGAGGGACTTGACCCAACCGGAGACTAACCAAATATCAGAAAGAGCAGCGGTTTTATTTCTGGGAAATTGTTCCTAGGGTTAAACTGTACAGATTTAGCCATGACTGAAGGTGTCCACCCCCTGTGAAGCTAGATGGTGGGCACTGTGTATTTTTTTCCAGCTGCCCTTATTCGAGAGTGGCCCCTGGAATTTACTTAGCCTTTCTTTGGGTTAAAATCAAGAATGGAAAATTTAACCTCTAAGAGGAAAACAAACAGAAAATGAAAAGTATGTGTAATAATGGAAGCTTAGGTGCAAATTTATTGCAGGGTATTCCTTCCTGTAAGGTTACTCACCCACTCCTCCAGGCCACAGATATGCATGCACAGCCTGCCCACATGTAACTGTGCAGAGGGCGAGCTTGGATTTGAATCCAGAAGAATGGAATCCAAACCCCAACTCTACTGATAACCAATCTTGAGCAAATCACTTGCCTTCCTGAAGCTTTAGTTCCTCCATCAGTAACAGAGGCTATACCCACACATCGCAGAGGGCTGTGGATTTTTCGTAAAGTCATTTACATAAAAGCATTGGCAAAACTACAAAGAGTGCCATCACTGCTCACCTGACAACAATCACACACACAGAGGGCTTCTCCTCTCTGGGGTATGTGGGTTCTCTTTATTAGAGTTTTCCACATTATCACTGCCTATGTAAAGCTTCTCCTGGGTGATATTCTATTTCTTATGCTGCACTGGAGAAATATTCTCTAGCTCATGAAACGAAAACACTGAACCCAACTTATTTTACTCACGACCCAAAGGAGGTTATTGCTTCCAAGAGGACAATACATCGCACTAAAATGAGAATGCCCAGGATGATTAGGTGGAGAGCATTTATGATGCAGCTTTCCATTCTCCATGTGACGAAAACTTGACATGACCCAATGCTTTACTGTACTACAGTAATTCCTGTCGCTTTTATCCAGACTCATGTTGCTCTTTAATTCTAGCCTGTTTTCATCTTTCCTTAACAGGACGTCGGATCTTTGCTTTCACAATCAACACAGTTTCAAAGGTTATTTACAAAATAGTTTAAAATAAAATATGCCAGGCTTTGATTACAACCAGCACTTCTGGTATGAATTAGAGGGGTGGCCTGTACACGTACGTGTTATTTATTAGCTTTCATCTGATGATCTCAAAGAACTGACAGCAATTCCAACACACATGGTTTCTTATAATTGCCACCCCCCACACATACACAGCCGTTTATGCAGGACAGAATTATTTTGAGGACAAATGAGCTATGTATTGCGATGTGCTGTGAGTTTCTGAGAATAGAAACTCCTATGACTAAACTCTCCATGAACAGAGCGAATCAGAGAATAACAACAAATGCTTTTATCGCTCAGGCAGCTCAATCACATTTGATTTTCCATTTCACTCTAGTAAGAGGGTTATCGGCCTTGAGGATACCCCCCAAGAAATGTGTGTGATTTTTGTTTTAAGCTCAGCCCCTGTACCATCTGCTCACTGAGGCCAACTTCCCACCCCAGCTCTGTGGCTGCCTAAGTCAGCCTGGTGCTATGGGATGGGAACAGGCAGAGGTAGGCAGAGGCTTATAGACAGACTTCTTTTCAAACACAGAGATGGAAAACTGAGAGGTGGAGGTATACATGGACCCAGCCATCTGACTTCTGATCCTATTGTTCTTTTTTTTTTTTTGAGATGGAGTTTTGCTCTTGTTGCCCAGGCTGGAGTGCAATGTGCAATGGCGTAATCTCGGCTCACTGCAACTTCCGCCTTCCAGGTTCAAACTATTCTCCTGCCTCAGCCTCCTGAGTAGCTGGGATTACAGGCATGTGCCACCACGCCTGCCTAATTTTGTATTTTTTTTTTTTAGTAGAGATGGGGTTTCTCCATGTTGGTCAGGCTGGTCTCAAACACCCAACCTCAGGTGATCCGCCCACCTCGGCCTCTGAAAGTGTGGGATTACAGGCATGAGCCACCATGCCCAGCCTCCTATTGTTCTTAACCAGGGGTCATACATATCCCACCTTCCTGCAATGACAAAGAAAGTCAAGGTCATCCCTGTACATCTGTCTGGACTATACATCTATTTTGTAAACAAGCAGGTCTCACTATAATTAACTTTTTTCTTAATTAAAACACACTCACACAGTCTTCCCTTGCAAGTCAGGGCTAAACCCTGCTCCAGTTTCTCAAATGCTTATTGGCTACAGAAAGTTGCAGAAAGGAATGGTCAATTCCTAGTGTCTCTCTCAAGGAAACATATTTGCAACATTTCTTAACTCAGAACAGAACTGGAGCCACCCACCCCACAGGTGGAGCCCTGGCAGCTGTGACCTGGAAACACAACGGTGTTTATACTTCCTTCACCAGCCTAGGAGACCAGAAGGCAGGAGGGGCCAGCCACAGCTGCCACCTTGGCCTCTCCTCTTCTCAGGGTCTGTCTGCCAGTTCAGACCACTGTATGTGGAGCCAAGATGTCAGAGCTGGAGCAGAGAAGAGGAAGACGCAGGTAGAACTGTCTAAAATCTAAAACAAGCTCTGCCTCTTGAATTGCCACTCAGATTCATTTCAAGACTACAAAATGTGCAGGCAATGTTTTTCTGAAGGGCAACCCCGGTGCTCCCGAGATGGGAGGCACCCTCCCTTCTGACACGCATTTATTCCATCTTCCGGAGATAAGGAGGGGACAGGGCTGGCTCAGCAACCCCACAGTCTCCATCTGGGCCAGTCATCTCAGCAGGTGCTTGATAGGCAACCAGGCTGGAAGAGAATGCCTCTGCAGTACGCTGGAAGTGTCTTTCCCCTAATGATGCCTAATGGCAAAGCCCTGTGCATTTATTACATGTGAACGTATCCTCAACACTCATTGAGCCACAATGTGGTGAACGGCCATCAGCGTTCAAAACAAATAAATTGAGCCATCCTAGAAACAACTCCCCCAGATAGTCTTGGAAGAAGCTGGGAGGCATATTCTTAGATTTAAGTAAGAAATTACAATGTTGACTCAAATCAGGATTTTTGCAAGGAACTTGTTACATTGTGCTAGGGAAGGTTCACAATCTCTCTGTACCTCCGAGGTACCATCTTTAAAAGGGTATCTTACATGAGTTCTGCTAGAAGCTGACCCTGAAACAAAGATTAGAGTACAGATAGTTTATTTTGAGAGATGATTCCAGAAAGCATTGGTAGGTGTTATGGGTTGAACTGTGTCCCCTCAAAAGATAATGAAGTCCTAACCCCCTGTGAATGTCACCTTATTTGGAAGTAGGGTGCTTTCAGATAATCAACTTAAGATGAGGTCATTAGGGTGGGCTCTAATCCAATATGACTGGTGTCCTTATAAAAAGGGAAAAATTGGACACAGAGACAGCTATGCACACACAGGGAGAATGCAGCATGAAGATGAAGGCAGAGATTGGGGTGATGCATCTACAAGCAAAGGAACACCAAAGATTGCCAGCAACCACCAGAAGCTGGGGAGAGGCATGGGACAGATTCTCCCACACAGCCCTCAGAAGGAACCAACCCCGCAGACACCTTGACTTTGGACTTCTAGCCTTCTGAACTGTGAGCCAATAAAATTTTGCTCCTTGAGCCACTCAGTTTGTGGCACTTTGTTAAGGCAACCCTAGGAAATGAACACAGTAAGAACATGGGAAGTGAGGCAGGTGAAGAAAGGAATCATTATGAGGCTAGCTACTGCGGTTAACAACTGGAACTTCATCCTGCTGGCAAGTCCCAGGAAACTGTGGAAGAACCACCTCAGCCTTACACAAGAGGGGTGGCAGCTTGTGTCTGCTCCTACAGCTATTCAAAATGAACAGAGTTTAGGAGGTCCCCCTGGGGCATTTGTCATCAGGCTGAGGCCATGCCCTTAATTGCAAAGTTTCCTCCTCCTCCTTTTTGCATTAAATCCTACCCATTTAAATCCTACCTCCCAGGATGCTTTCTTTTACTCCTCTAGCCCAGCCTTCTTATAACTTCCTCTTAGAGCCCTCACTCTGTAGTCTGCAGGTCATTTAATAGGTGTTCCCTGAAAAACCAGATGCCAAGAGGGGTGAAATTAATTTGTATTATATTGCATAACCATATCTTCCTCCCTTCCCCCTGGGAACATGTAATGCACATTTGCCGACAGAAGGTTTGGAAAAGTCCTGCACTTAAACAACAGCAAACAAAACCCTTCTTCAGGGCACTTAAACTAATGTTTCCAAAATGTACATTCCTTCTTTTTGTAGTATTGTATTAACATCTTGCTGAACACAGATTGGGGAAGAGTGCCTTTGTTATAAACGTCACTGAACACATTCTTTAGGAGCTAGGTCCTTGGGACAAGGAAGGGTGGTGACACATCTAAGCAGGTAGCAACAGGGTCTGCCTGGGACCAGGAACCATGGGGCCAGGTGAGGACTTGGCCTGGAGGAGGGGTGGGCTACCAGTTAGAGTGCCAAGGGCCATGCCCCCAACCCCCTCTTCATCTAGCCTGAGGATGGGAAGCGAGGTTCCGGGATGGAATAGGGGTTACCTAGAGTCACAGCTGGTGTTCCCTGGTTTTCTGGGGCAGAAAATCCTATTCCTACCACCAGATCTTCCCTTTGCTAATTCCCTTCTCCCTGAGGCAGACAAACCTCAACTCCTGCCTCCAAGTCCATGGCAAGCAAATATGAGGGAGACTCCTACCTCTGGGCTCCTGGGGTGCTGTGTATAGGCAATGCAGTTCATGGTGGGGGTAGGGAGGGCAGGCTGCCTGGGGCCAAAGGCTGGCTGTGCTCCTGCTAGCCATGGACCCCCAAGGCTGAATTCCCCACCTATCAAGTGGGGACATCAGTAAAAGTGCCACAGGATTCGTGACCTAATGCATGCAAACAGCATATAAAACAAGCCCCGGCTCCATAAGTGTTCACAGTTACCACCCTCTATCACTTTACCAGCCAGGCATATCCCTCTCCTCTAGAAATACGTGAGTTCTTTGAGAGTAGCAACTGTAATGCAGCCCCTGACATACAATCGTGCTTGCTCAGAAAATACATTTAAAATGCATAAATGTGCAGCTATGCTCTGCATTTCATTTCTACCTCTGACAATATTTCTAATGATGAAATACATGATTAAAACAGGCCCTCTTCACTAATAGGAAAATTACTTGTTTTTCTCTCGTTGTTTCTAGTCTCCTCTCCCCAGCTAGCATCGCCTAACAGGACACACCATCACTAGTAAAGGCTAGTTTGCCTGCCAAGGCCTAAGATCAGTGGGTCACTGTCCTTATGGTCACCATGGTCCTGGACAGTCTCAGCAGAGAATCAGAGATGCCATTGATTTATTGGCACAAAGAGCCATTTATCTGCCCCTCTTTGTCATTAATGGGATGCTAGGGCAGTGGGGCAGTGGGAATCTCAGTTCGAATGGGCTTCATTAAAAAGCCCTTAAAAGGAAACCCTTCTAAAACCTAGCGATCAATCTTGCCTACCTTTTGAGATCTCATCCACTGGTGAACAACTGACAGGAAAATCTGGGCACATCTCTATTTTTGAAAAGTTAATATATCTGTCGATTCTACAAAAATTCAATAAATGAAAATGCACACTCATGAAAACAAGTAGATTAGAAGAGTCCTCATAGTAGCAAATAATTCACTACAGCTTTTCTTTAAATATCCTACCTATATTTACGTATTGTTATAATATTCTCTTGCACAAAACTTTCCAAGGGCTTCCTCTGGTGAGTGAAGCTTCCCTTACACATAGCTGACATTTTCTTTTCTTTTTCTTTTTCAGAGACAGGGTCTTGCTCTGTCTCCCAGTCTAGACTGTATGATCATAGCTCACTGTAGCCTGGAACTCCTGGGCTCAAGCAATCCTCCTGCCTCGGCCTCCTGAGTAGCTTTTTTGTTGTTGTTGAGATATGATTTACATACCATAAGACATTGTCTGAGCCTAGAATATACGAATAATACATGGTATTTTTGTCATTTCTTCACTCCTTAAACTTTTACTGAACATCTTTATAGACTAAAAGCACTCTGGCTACATTTACTTGTGTGTGTCTATAGCTTTCTTGCTGCCTGCCTGCCTGCCTGCTTCATTCCTGAAAGGATTCAGGTGGAAGGCTAAATTCATCTTCTCTGGAAGGTGGCATGAGTGCAGCTCATGTGAGGCAAGGCACAAGGGCTGCCCCTCACCCTCCAGCAGCCTGTTGCCCAGGAGGTAGGCAGGTCAGGGCCTATGGCACTATAGGGCGAAAAAAATCTAGCAACAATGGCCACTTGGCCTGCAGAAGCTGGAGTGGAGGGAGACCACGGTAGTCTTCTCAGCAGCATTGACAGCTACCTGGTAGGGGGACGGGGGAGGGGTTTCCTCACTGTAGGGATGACCCAATGCCTTTTTGTACCCCCGGATACAGTTGAAGGCCATCCCCTTCATGGACAGGATGAGCTAAGGTGGCCCAGCCACCTGCAGCTCTTTTGTGGCTGTCATTCTAGTGTGGGGTCTCATCACACACACCTGAGACTCAAGTGACTGGCTCCAGAAGCACCATTTACTTATAACAGGGCAGCTTGGCAGCCCAGAAGACAGGCAGCTAGAGCAAGAATCAAAAGTCCTGGATTTAAGGGCTGAATTTGCCATTTGCTTATGACATGGCAGTTTCTTGATCTGGATTATTTTTCTCTGTAGGGCCATCATTTCTCCCCTGATAAAATCCAGAAGTGGAACTTGAAGGTAACTATAATACTTTCCAGCTCAAATATTCCAAGATTCTGACATACCAGCCCAGTCCCACTCTGGTCACAGAAAATCTTCCCAGAGAGATGCCGTCTTTCTTTTCTTTCTTTCCTTTCTTTCATTTCTTTCTTCCCCTTCCCCTTCCCCTTCCTCCCCTTCCTTCCCTTCCTTCCTTCCTTCTCTCACTCTGTTGCCCAGGCTGAAGTGCAATAGTGTGATCACGGCTCGCTGCAACCTCTGCCTCCCGGGTTCAAGCGATTCTTCCACCTCAACCTCCAAGTAGCTACAGGCAGGTGCCACCGTGCCCAGTGAATATTTTCTCTCTCTCTGTCTCTCCCTTTTTTTTTTTTTTTTTTTTTTGTGTTTTAGAAGAGACAGGTTTTTGCTATGTTGCTGAGGCTGGCTGTCTACTCTTCTTATCACTAAAGGTAGAACTAAGCGGTACCGCCCCTAACCCTACCCCAGCCTAATCATGATATTGCCACAAGCCACTTCTGACTACAAAGTAGTTACACTTTACATGAGAGATGCATTCCTAAAGGCTTTGCAAAATTCTGATTAGTTTCTCATAGGAATAAATGTAAACTCTTACATTATCTTGAATATTACAAATAGTGAGACTTTATGAATTTTTTAGATTGCATTTTTTCAAATGTACATAATTCAGAACTCCATTAAATAAGGCTTATTGTATGTTCCCTGTGAATTTTTTTTTTTTTTTTTTGAGAGGGAGTCTCGCTCTGTCGCCCAGGCTGTAGTGTAATGGCGCGATCTTGGCTCATGGCAACCCCAGCCTCCCAGGTTCAAGCGATTCTCCTGCCTCAGTCTCCTGAGTAGCTGGGACTACAGGAGCATGCCACCACACCCGGCTTTTTTTATTTTTTATTTTATTTTATTTTATTTTTTATTTTTAGTAGAGATGTGGTTTTGCCATGTTGGCCAGACTGATCTCAAACTCTGGACCCCGGGTGATCCACCTGCCTTGGCCTCCCAAAGTTCTGGGATTACAGGTGTAAGCCACCATGCCTGGCCTGAAATTTTTTCTTTTTAACCTTCAAAAAGAAGGAATGGTGATTGGAGACAGAGATGATGGCCCAGGGTCAAAGTTGGTGGAGAAAGACCATCGGTTTGAAGGACTCTACAGGGAAAACATGGAGAGCCAGGTGAACCAGGCCTCTTTTCTGACTCCATACAGAGGACCCAGCAACTCAATACCATCTTCCTTTGTTGATCATTCTACACCGAATTTTAGATGGTTGGCCAATTGGAAGGTTAGATTTCTATTCTTTTCTTTCTTAATTGATATTATTCCAGGCTTGAATGCTGCTATTAAATGTTCAACTCCAAATTTAAAAATCTCTAAATAGGCCAGCATGGTGGCTTATGCCTGCAATCCCAGTACTTTGGGAGGCCAAGATTGGGGGATTATTTGAGCCCAGCAGTTTCCAAGGCCAGCCAGGGCAACATAGTGAGAGCCTGTATCTACAAAAAAAGAAAAAATTAGTCAGGCACGATGGTGTGCCCCTATGGTTCCAGCTGCTCAGGAGGCTGAAGTGGTAGGATTGCTTGAGCCCAGGATTTCGAGGCTGCAGTGAACTGTGATCACACCACTGCATTCTAGTCTGAGTGAAGAAGAGAGACCCTATCTAAAAAAACAAAAAACAAAACAAAACAAAAAAATCCCTAAATAGCAAATTCTCTCTATCCCTTGGCATATAGGAGCCCTTTTGTGCTCTTCAAAATGGCTGACAGGAATTTTCTGAGGAAGCTATCGTCTGAAACCAAATGAAGAATTAGGTCAGCTTCAAGTCTGAGACTTTGTGTTTACAGCCATACCTAAAAACTAACAGATGTGTCTTCCAAACTGACAAAATCAAGAAATTGTCATGAAGATCAAAAACGGCTTCCAAAATCTTACCCTCCATGTCCTTCCCACCAGCCCCTCTGGACTGCAAGAGCTTGTGGCTATAACTCTATTCACAGCCCATTTCTGGTTTCCAAGTAGCTCCCTTTCCAACAAGATATTACAACACTTTGAAAATTAGAGGCACCCCACCACTCCCACCCCAAAGAGCTATTCCCTGACGAGATGCTCCATTGAAATGGAAGGAGTTTGCTTTATAGCAGCCTCCCTCATGGAATTATAGATGGGAACATTTAACAATACGGCATTTGCAATGGGCAGGTGAGAGCTGGCCAAGTTTTTAAAGGGGATTTCACAGGCCAGGTCAGCAGGGAGATGGATAGGTGAGCGATAGTGGGTACAATTATTTGACTTTCTGAGCTGTTCTTTTGAAGCCTCTATGTTTAATAGAAAGAAAAAGGATAATCCTCTTTGCCAACCTTTTGTAGCTCAATCTTTATTGTTCCCAATGAAACCCAAAGAAAAAGGACAAGATTCATTTTGTCCAGAAAGCATTTGTGTATTTTATGTAGGTCTGGGCTTTGAACGTTGATAGTTAAGTGGGAGAAAAGACAAAGATTTCTCTAGACTCTGAGGAAATCAAAGGAGGAATTTCTGAAGCTCTCTCGGCTGACTCAAAAATCCTGGGTGGTATCCCCCACATACGCTTCCTTTGCTACTAAACTCAGCATGGAAATTAGCACAGGCCCACACAATGAAGAAAATCAGATGAGACCATAAAGAAGTGAGCCTGAAGACAAATTTAGACTTTTTTGTAAAAATCGAGAACGTGATTTCTGGGACCAGGGACACTTTCTTTTGCTTATGGGCTCTCAATCATTTAACCTTCATCTTCAAGACACTGGCCTGGTCAGTGGGCTGGTTGAGCCAACCATCTGCAGGACTGTTTGTTTGATTCGGGGCACATGAGAGGTGCTTGGTAAATATTTACTCAATTGGTAAGTCAAATGGGCTGTCAGATGGTTTAAATAATCAGATATTAAAAATCATGGCTGGGCACGGCAGCTCAAGCCTATAATCCCAGCACTTTGGGAGGCTGAGGCAGGTGGATCACATGAGGTCGGGAGTTCGAGATCAGCGTGACCAACATGGAGAAACCCCATCTCCACTAAAAATACAAAATTAGCCAGGCGTGGTGGCACATGCCTGTAATCCCAGCTACTCGGGAGGCTGAGGCAGGAGAATCACTTGAACCCAGGATGGGGTTGCGGGAGCCGAGATCGCAGCATTGTACTCCAGCCTGGGCAACAAGAGCGAAACTCCGTCTCAAAAAAAAAAAAAAAAATCCTTATCCATCTGGTTATCTTGCTGGGCAAATTAGGCCATTGGGAACCACCTTATTGGATTGTTTGCCAACCTATTCCGAGGGTGAAAAAATAAAAACATTAAATGCATTTTTGCCTATTTTAGCCAAAATACGTAGGATGGTCGCTGTGGGAAGAACTGGTAAGCATTTGGGGAGCTGGCGACATTTTCTGCTGACAGATAAGTGCTCCTGAAACTATCTGGGTGCCGAGTCTCTGCTCTGGGAACGCCTCACTCGAGGGAACTATTTCTGTGGGGTTTTTAACCCTGAATTCTGAGAACAACAATTTTCCACCTGCTTGTGTCACTTTAACGCTGGTAACAATGTCAACAGTGGGTCTGGGGGATCCCCATACATCTGGGCTTAGAATTAAGGGGTGAACAGGGTTTCTGCAGGTGGGGGATGGGGTGGGGTCTGCATTCTAAGTCCGGAGAATTGAGAGGAAGAAATCTACAAAAAAGGAAAGACCCCAGGCTTACTTGGAAGATGAGAGAGCTCTGACGGGAGTCAGGCCAGACCAACCTGAAAAGTCTATGCAGCTGTGAAGAAGCCACTCACACCTCTTCATGATCCGACAGAGATTTTCTTGTCTCCCTTCTCTGCAGAATCCCTGGAACATGATCTGTGACATCTCCGCCTCTCTGCTCACCTACCCAGAACCCAGACTGCCAGCCCTGAGCTCAAGTAATGTTTGCCCTTCCTTCTATGGAGCTGTCCTGCTGCCACCAAACTCCTCCTAAACACACACACCATACACACAAAATCACTCACTGCTGCACATAAAAACACTTCCCTGCAGACGCAGGCACACATCCATCAGCCTACAGGGGAGCATACAATGCGCCACACACACCAACGCATGCACACCTGCACATGCATGTCAGGACACATCTACAAACACACAGCATCACATGCGCCAGCACAGGCCCACAGGGGCACAGACACCTGCAACCACCACAGCATATGGGTAAACACATGCTGGCGTGCACATTGCCAGCACCCACACTGACCTGCAACCCCTGGGGCTTGGGCTCAGGCTCTTCCCATAGTGGGTCACCTGGCTCAGCTGCCTTCTCCCTGCAGCAGGCTGCTCAGGCCAATCAACCCAGGGGAACAGGTTGCAACCTCCACCCCTCCCCCAGTCTGTCTTTTCTACTCTTTCCCCTATCATCCTTCTCTCCCATTCTCCACCATCATGCCCAACCCAGATGACGAAAGGGCAGGTCTAACTGAGGGCTGTCATTCACATTCTGTCTTGGAGCCAGTACAATTTTGCACGGTGGGGAATTAGCAAAATACAAGAAGACACAGTAGACTCTAGTGTCTACAGCAAAAGAGGAGAGTAGAGGTTTGTTCATCTTAAATGGTGATGTTGGTTTCCATTCTGAGCCCTCCTCCCCACCTGCCATGGCTTGGCAAAGGCAACAGCACCTACAGCCCATCGCAGACGTCCTGCTGCAGCACTTGAATACTTCCCCTCTTCCCAGCCCTCCTCTCAGCCAGCTTTGGGGGTAGCCCACTAAGAGTCTCAGATATTCACATCTCCAGCTGTTTAATGCTTCATGCGTTTGTTCTGAGCACCAGAAAACCATCTTTTGCTTTGCTCTAGTCAACAGCACAAGGATTTGCACTACCTGCGCCGAGCCTGCAGGTGAACCCCAGGCTAAAATGTGACATAAATAATTGTGAATAGATTATAGACATTTGCCATTCAAAGATAACTCTCCCAGTCCTGGAGGAGTTTGCAAAAAAGCAAATCTCAATTCAGAGTCTGTGCATGACGGTGTGCTGTTCTTTTAGAGAATCTCATACATGTAAAACCTTCACACCACATGGAGATCCACTCTTACCAAGCAGATTAATTATGGGCAATTCATTTAGGGCAAAACCTCTCAAATATGATGTAACTTACATTTTACTTATAACCTCTGCATAAGGTGGCGTGGTGAGCTGTGCACACCTGCACACACAGGAGTGGGTTGAACTGCAAATTGAGGCCCATCCCTCTCAAGAAGTTCCAAAAGAGATACATTTTCTGAGAGTAAAATGGAAATCATGGAGTTATCAGATTTGGAGAAAATGTAAGTTCTCCATTTAGAACCATAATAATATGTTCTAGAAAAACGTAGTTCTATATTAATAACCTAATATTCATACTCAGCAGAAAATGTGTATCAAATGAGAATGTTCAGCATCAAAAGAATTATTTTTTACCATAAAAATTGAGAGGAAAAGAGTAAGTGCTTAGTAAGGGGAATACCTTTAAAAGTAGGCTTCAGAATTCAGTCTTTGGGTATATGAGGGTGCACGGACCTGGGCGAGCAGCTGCACACTGTTCAAGGTGCGGGCCCTGTACAAGGGCCCCGAGAAACCATGCTTGTGGCCTGGTTCTACTCATAGGCAAGGCCGCAGACCTATAAGCCTCACTTTCTTCATTTATGAGAAGAGATAAATCCTGCTACTTTTTCTGCTACTTGCCATAGGATTGCTATGAGGATCCAGTAAACAAAGGCATGGAAACGCATTTTGTAACTATAAAGGGATGGCTGCACTCAGAGAACGGCGGTCTGGACTGGCAAGGGTCCTGCTTGTCTTTGTTCTAAAGCTTTCTATTTATTTTTTTCTCCTTGAGCCTGAAAATTAGTTGCTGAGTAGCACAAATCATAACAGGCAAGCAAAGTGGACAGTGCAAACGCCTAACTTTTTCACCACTGCAATTTGGCTGCTTCGGGCAGTAATTTGCTTTCTCTTCAAGTCCATTCTCACCAACCGAAGTCCTTGCATGGCCCCCAGTAAATCTGCAGCCGATGCACAAGCAGAAGGGATGGACTTTGTCCTTGGATTTTTCACAGCAGAGGCTCCCACTTAGAACGTTAAAAATACTGTGATAAGGTGAGAGCCCAGATTTAAAAAGTATTTGGAGAGGCAAGGAAGAAGGAAGTTCAGGCTCTGAATTCTGAGAGCCAATATCTGTGGGGTGGGGTAAGGATCGGGGGCTGAGTCATTAAACGTTCTTTAAAACTTTGTAATTTCAAGAGCACACCTAACTTATTTTGTAGCTAAAAGGGACGTTCAACCCTCTCTTCATTTCTTATCTCACAGATGCTAAAACTAAAGCCTAGAGAGAAATTTCTGCCCAGCTACACACTGTAATGTAATGACAGAGGAAGAAAAAAAGCATGTCAGTCCAGTGTTTCCCCATTACTGCACTGGGAAAATGATATTCTATTTTGCAGATTGGGAAACTGAGACACATATGCTAATGGTTCTGGCTTTCCAAGTGCCTTTTGTGTTTAGGCACTTCCGAATCAGATCTCCGCTCCACAGTCCCCTGCATGAGGAGGCACCATTGCCGCCATCTCACAGAGGAAGAACGGGGTTCTGAGGTGGGGAGGGGAAGGCTGCACAGTACTTCTGGCTCCAGAGCCTCCTCTCCCTCCACCATAGTGCCTGCTCCAGAGAAGACACAAAGGCTTGGAGATGGTCACAGAGAGTTAGAGACACATTTTCTTTCCTTGATGGGATTGTTTTCAACAGAAGTCTAGCGTATCCCGCAAAATGCTGTTTTACTTTAACCTATTCTTTCAATTGTCATTCCTGGATTTGCCCAAGAAAGTAACAAAAGCTACATATGTAAAGATTTTCTTGTAGGATTAGCTAAAATAACAAAAATTAGAAATAGTCCAAATGTACAACAATAAGGAAATAGTGAAGAAAATACGATGCATGGGTGTTATGGAAGCTTACATAGCAATTAAAAACAATCACAAAGGCTAAACATGAAAACAATGCTTACAGTAAAATAGTAAGAAAAAAAGCACTTGAAACTTTTTTATGATAACTATAAAAAGATATGTACGCACTTGTAAAAAAATGTTGGATTGAATATAAAGAAGTGAGAATGCAATATTATTGGGCTGACTTGTTAGGAATTTTGAAAAAAATTTAACTTCTTTCAGTGATTTTTATATCTTTATTAAAATATCTCAAACTAAGAGAAGAGAAAAATGTTGGCTACCTGAAATATTTATTTAGTAACCTGGATCAAACCAGACTAATAGTAAGTATCTTGCTTTTTCTTTCTATATTTTGAGGAAACTGGGTGATTGGATTGGATACTGCGATTTATACTATAATCCAGTCTTTTTCTACTTGATGCCTTTCATTAGTTTATTCTTAGTTCATTAGTTAACAATCTCCAACAGCGTTAGCCTTGTTTATTTTCTGCTTTTCTCCGGTGTTAAAGCCTAATCAGAAAAAAATGAGCACATTTCTTTATTTTTAGTTATAATGTTAGTTGAATCATATGAAATTATCCTTTTTGTAGATCTGAAATAAACAAATAGTGGAAATTTCATATGGTCCAACCAGAAAATTTTAATAACGGCAGGGTTTTATCTTAAACCATCCTTGCAACTCATTTCAAATAATTCTAATCACTCAAACTGCCCTGTCCCCTCCACCTGTTTAATTTCTGGTTTTTGTTTTGTTTTTAAAATACATTGTTTAATACTATATTCTCTAGAGGAAAGGTCCAAATAATGCCAATTCAATATACCTGCCAAATAAACTATTAAAGTTAATTTAATCATATTAAAGCATCTAGATCTCCTTCATTCACTCACCTTTTAATTCGTTTGACAATTCTTATTTTATTTTATTTATGTTTTTGAGATGGAATCTTGCTTTGTCGCCCAGGCTGGAGTGCAGTGGTGCGATCTCGGCTCACTGCAACCTCCGCCTCCCAGGTTCAAGCGATTCTGCTGCTTTAGCCTTCCAAGTAGTTGGGACTACAGGCACGCACCACCACGCCCAGTTAATTTTTTGCATTTTTTAGTGGAGATGGGGTTTCACCACGTTGGCCAGGCTGGTCTCAAATTCCTGACCTCAGGTGGTCCACCTGCCTCGGCCTCCCAACGTGCATTCAACAATTCTTATTGATACTTATTGCGCATTGACTCTGCTCCAGGTACCATGCTAAGTGCTGGGTAGAGCTGTGAGTGTGACAGGGGCGTCTTTGTTTTCAGGGAACTTAAAGTTGTTTTTTAGACCGGAAGACATACTATGTACATGCATTGACTGAAGTGATCATTTTGTTTTGCTTAACAGGTCAAATGACCGGTTTAATTTTTTTTTTTTTAACCAAATTGAATGTTTGTTCAAAGTGACTCACACCATCACTTCAGTGTTAATAAAAATTAGCCTTGGCCCAAGCAGAGCTAAGAAATTTATTTTGAACTATTTCCGGTATTTATTAACTCAATTATCTGACCTATGTAAGGTCCTAAGCCTTAGATAAATAAGGCTGGGGAGAAAGGATTCCCAAAGTGCGTGTTTGGACAACTCTAATCTAAGAGACTTCCCTCAGGGCATCTGGACCCTTCCAAACAAAGCAAAGACACAATGCTGGGTCACTTTTGACTGGAAAAGTGTATATCCAATAACAATTAAATGCATTTTTTTAAAGAACAAAAGCAAAAATACGAAGAATTTAAAATTAAGTAGAGCAGTGGTTATTCACCTAAGCCAGAGCTCCCCAGGACTGTTTCCGGGGGATGCTTAGCAGCAGCAGATGTGATCCCTAGGCTAGTAAGCCTTAGAAATGCTAAAATCGAAAAATGAAATAGCTCATTTGGATGAGCAGAGCTAGGCAATTGGAGGGCGAAACAATCTGATGGTGAAAATGCCATTGATGAAAAATGTGTACTGGTATCACTTAACAACTTGCCTGACATTCACCTCCCAGCAATGTCAGCAAAGATTTAGTGTTCAAGACGTTTGCATTTAGATACTCAGTTGCTGTGCACCCCCAATAGCCCTTTGGCTTCAGAATCTAGGTGGCTACCCCAACCAGTGATGACTGGGTGGATTTTGTTTCTAATTCCTTTCAAAGTGATACTTTGAAAAACTTTTGTCTATTAGCCTTATCTAAGATAGCTAAAATGTCAGTCTCCACAGAGGCAAAGTAAGTGGCACTGAGAAGTAAAAAAAATCCAGCCAATTCCCCTGCCCTCTATTTGTGGAAATGGGGCACGGCCCCCATCTTGTACATATTTTTTCAGACATGTTTTTACTTCGGGAGAATATTCCCCTACAGAGTAAGTATCTTTAAAAAATGAAAATGGTGGATGTAACAGTCATCCTATGACCAGCCAGAGCTTTGCTCCTTGTTCACCATCGGGCCTACCCCTGGCATCATTGTTATGTTTCTGTGCTGGTATGGGTGTGCCCAGAAATCAGAAGAGGGATGAGTTGGATTGCAACAGATGGAGAAAATGCCCACTGCTGCTTTACAACACATTGAAAGCAAATTAAGAATTCCAGCCGTGGGTTTCCATTGCCTGTTTCTGGGTTTTGAGAACCAGAAGACAGTCCAAGATGTAATAATAGTAATAGTAAACACAATTTTTACTTATTGGCTGTCTACTATGTATTGGACACATTACATTACTTCTCATTGTCATATCTCTGCAAAGAAGGTATTATAATTCTTTCTTTAGAGGTGAGAAAACTGAGGCCCAGAGAGGTTAAGTCACTTGCCTAAGGTTGCACAGCTAGGAAGCGGCAGCGCTGGGACACCACCTGAGATTAGCCTGGCTCTTTCCACCACGTCCAGCCACCTTCCTAAAAGCAGAGCTGCTCACAAACCTGGAAGCCTTGCGTTTCCCAAGGCTGCATGTCAGAGCTGCATCTCCTCACTGATAAAAGACAAAGACCACACTGACCGCCGGGTGCATTCTTGGCTACTGCAGAGTAGGGAGTGAGAGGCACTAAGGGCTCTGCAGGCACAAGTGTGCCCATGCCAGCAGGCACGCCATCATAGGTTCTTCTGGCCTCAAGCCCTGGTGACCGTCTTGGTAGAATCTCTCTTAGGGAGGCCTCCTCATGTGGACAGACCAGGTCATCATTTGCTTTGATCCTAATGATCTGGTCGTTTCCAAAGAAATGCAAATGCAACAGCTTAGTAAAAAGTAGACATTTTAAAAGGGGCGTATGCAATGGGTCACATAACTGAGCAAGAAGAGAGAGAAGACCTGACTGAAATGCTGTAAGCGGCCTTTCCGCTCACAGAAGACTGTGGAGGTGTCCCCTCAGGCAGCACAAGCACCATCGCAGCCCTCGGTGCTGAGGCCTCTCCGAGTCACGCCTTGTCTTACCATACCTGTTGTCTGGGCTATTACACTTTGAAAAACTTTTGTCTATTAGCCTTATCTAAAATAGCTAAAATGTCAGTCTCCACAGAGGCAAAGTAAGTGGCACTGAGAAGCAAAAAATCCAGCCAATGTGCAGTTTTCTCCTCCTGCCCCCTATTTGTGGAAATGGGGCACGGCCCCCATCTTGTCTGCTGGGTGGGGTTCTGTTTACGACGCTTGGCAGCCACATCCACCCAGCAGCCTTTCATTTTTCTCTCTAACTTCACTTTGCCCGTACCTTGGTCTCTCCAAGCTGAACACAAATGGACCAGAAAGGAAACTGCAGGTAAAGACCCTAAAAGGTTACATGATCTCCCTGGTGGGGTGTCCCAAGCCTGAAGCTCAGAGGCTGGAGCTATTGCCCCTGGCTGTCTCCTCTGCAGTCACTAAATTCCAGCTGTTCTGCGTCCCCTTGTCCCCAGCACATAAGGATGGGCTGCTCTGAGCAAGCTCAGGCACGTTCACTCTGCCACACTGTGTGTGTGACTCAGACCCCACAAGCCTCTTCTGAGAAAACAGCTGTGATCTGACAGAAACCCCTGCAGCTGCACAGGCCTCAGAATCCCCCAGGCGCTGGTCTGGGCTGTGCCCCTGCTCCCTGGTGGGAGCAGAAGTGCCCGTGGCCTCTCCCGCCCTCCCAACAGGGCCCCTACACAAACTCCCACACCAAGGTGAGCTGCCAGGAGCCGTCAGGTGGGCCGAGGACACTTGCTTGCTCCACCTTCCCTGTTTCTTTAGATTGAAATTCAGCCTGCCCCGCTTCTCAGGAAGATGCCACGAGGCCAATCCCCCTGAGCAGTTTGTCTTGTCCTCTTTTCACTGGTTTTCTTCCTCATTACCTGGGCTAGAAAACATGGTGGAAGCTAAAGGCTTGCAGCAAAGCTCCCACGAACGGGAATGAGGTGAGGAGCGAGCGCTCTTGTTGGCTGGGCCCTGCTCGTGGTGGTGACTTAACCAGGCACATCCTCTCATCTGCCCCATGTTCTGTCAATGCCTGGCCCTCTGGCTGGGCTAGATGGCCGCCTAAGGGGCGGGTTGGGGTGAGTCACGGAGCCCAGGACGGTGAGTCATCCGGCAGCCCCAGGCGGTGGGGTGTGGGGACAGCCATGACAGGGTTGAGCCTAGACACGGACCCTTGGCCATGAGGTGGCGAAGGCGCCGTGGAGGCTGCCACCCGGTGCTTCCTGCCCGTGCCCCTTTCCTCCTTAGTTACCCCCACTTACTCCCGGGCCTGTTGGGGTGTTTGAGGCCGTGGCCTTGACTGACCAATGAAATCTTCTTTGTTGGCAAAGGAAGAAAAAAAGGGGCTGAGTGACGGAGCCAGCCAGAGGGTGAAAGAAGCCGAAGAGACCAGAACGTCGCAGCACGAAACATGGCCTGGCTGACATTTTCTGATCCTGTCCAGGTTCTGTGAAACACTCCCTCTCCGTTTCTCCACCCTGGGCCTGCCTCGTTTGCTCTCTTGTTTCCTTCTTCCTTCCTCTCTGATCACTGGAAAAATCTGTACCCGGAGGAGCTGTGTTTTCTAGCAGCTGGCTCTGAACTGATGCCCAGCTCGGCTGTGACAGCCGATGCCAGCACCGGGCCAAACCCCTCACTGCTCACTTGCCCATTTATTTGAGGAGGGCAGGATTCGAAGGAGACCCCAGCCCCTCACCACCCTCCACTACCCACACCCACCCCGCCCCCCTCCACATACACAGAGTTTCTAGAAGTTCCCTGCCGTGGACACATCGGCCCTACCTGTAATTGGGAACTGTGCCTGCAGGATGGCTGCGGTGACAAGCTCCTTCCACTTCATCTTGTCCTTTCCCTCAGAAAGAGGCTGGGAGGCAGAGGCTGAGGCGGCGGTGGCCGGGAGGATGAGGAGAAAAGGAGTCTCTGCTAGTTTTATTCTGCTGCTACCTCCCCAGGAAGTGGAGGACTGTGGGGCCTTTGAGAAGCACCTGCCGACAGGCCAAGAAACTCACACTCCCCCTTTCGGTTCACAGGCAGGAAGCCCCGGAGGTCTGAGGGTTTGGGGTGTGTTTATGTATCTGTCTGTCTGAATTTTGCTTTTTCTCTCATTTGACCGTTGTTTTAATGTTCTTTTTTTAAAAAAAATAATTCTTGGCCAAGCGCGGTGGCTCACGCCTGTAATCCTAGCACTTTGGGAGGCCGAGGTGGGTGGATCACGAGATCAGAAGATTGAGACCATCCTGGCTAACACGGTGAAACCCCATCTCTACTAAAAATACAAAAAATTAGCCAGGCCTGGTGGTGGGCGCCTGTAGTCCCAGCCACTGGGGAGGCTGAGGCAGGAGAATGGCGTGAATGGAGTTTGCAGTAAGCCAAGATCGCGCCACTGCACTCCAGCCTGGGTGACAGAGCAAAACTCCGTCTCAGAAAAAAGGATTTAAAAAAAAATTAAAAAATAATTCTTATCTAATTCCTATCTTGATTGGTAAAGTCCACCTCCAGGCAAATACAAGTTCTTGATGGATATAAGAACATTTGCCATTTTCCTAGACTCTCAAATATTTTATGGTGGCTGGTAAAATGACAGCCCTGGATTCAGAGTCAGGACAAATGTAGAGATAGATTCCTGGGGCTTTAGTGACATCTCTACCTACCACCTACTTGCTGTGTGGCCTGGAGTCAGTCACTCAACATCTCTAGACTTCCTTATCTATAAAGCAAAGAGCTGGAGTAGATCTGAGGTTGCAGAACTGAACTTGGCCTGAATTTGGATCATAGAATAGTTTGAAATACTGTAGCTCACATAGTATTTTAAACACTTGTGTTAGTTGCCAACATTTACACATCAGAGTAATTTACAATAATAAAACATTAAAACCTAGACATAAACTTCGTCTAAAAATTGTAATATATCTGTATAAAACAAATGTTAAAACATGGCTGAAGAACACCGAAAGGACTTGGGTAAATGGAAAGGCATACCCTTCTTTGATAGGAAGCTCTCTTTTAAGGAGACCACACTTCTCCCTTAATTAATCAATCTATTTCATTGAAAATACCAACAAAAAGTTTTAGGACAAGATAAGCTGATTCCAAAACTGATATGAAAAAATTAATGTACAAGAATAGCCAAGACTCCAAAGTCACAGCAATTCAATATAAAATTAATACATTGGACTTCATCAAAATTAAAAGCTTTTGTGCATCAAAGGACACTATGAAGAAAGTGAGTCCTGCAAATCACCGCATACCTCTAAGTGATGGAAACAGCATTCCTGTCATCAGACTTGGTACCTACTCAGAGCCTAAATTGACGCCTAAGGGAGCCAATGACTTACTCAAAGCCACACAGCAAATAGGTGGTAGGTAGAGATGTCACTAAAGCCCAAGTAGTCTGTCTCTACATTTAGTCTGAGTCTTCATCAGTGAAGGTTGTCATTGACCTGGGGTGCTGACACACTGATGAAGCCTACATCTACCAAAATGAAGATACAGTTGGGGAGGCCATCGGGGGAAATAACAGAAGGAAAGGTGCAGAGGAAGGATATCTTCTACTGTGGAAAGCTGTGGGCTACAAATCATGACCCAGAGCTGGTCTGCCCAAGCCTAGAGAGGATGCTCAAGGTTCTCCAGCTAGATTGTGTGGATCTTTACATCATTGAAATACCCAAGGTCCGTAAGCCAGGAGATGAAGTCTACCCTATACGTGAGAATGGCAAATGGTTATATCACAAGTCAAATCTGTGTGCCACTTGGGAGACTTCGGAAGCTTGCAAAGATGCTGGCTTGGTGAAATCCCTCGGAGTATCCAGTTTTAACAGCAGGCCAGCTGGAGCTCATCCAGAACAACCCAGGATTCAAACCCAAGCCAGTCAGCAACGAGATTATGTGCCACCCATATTACACCCAGCCAAAACTTTTGAAATTTTGCCAACAACATGACATTGTCATGATTGCATATAGCCCTTTGGGATCACTAGGAATCCCACCTGGACAAATATGTCTTCTCCGCCTTCGTTAAAGGGCGCACTTCTAAAAAGGTGCAATAAGATGACAGCTCAAGTTGTTTTGCGTTTCAACATCCAGCAAGGGGTGGCTGTCATTCCTAAAAGCTTTAATCCTGAAAAGATCAAGGAAAACCTTCAGCCCTTTGACTTTTCTCTCACTGAATGAAGGACATTGAAGCCTGGAGTGAAAATGTCTGCTTCGTGGAAATGCTCATGTGGTGTGATCATCCAAAATACCCATTTCTTGATGAATACTGACTTCAGAGAGTTCCTGAACAGATTCTTCCCTCCCACGTGTGGAGGACCTTGGGGGGCATAGTTCCCCATGGACATGGAAATGAAAACGTTTTATTATCTGCAAAGTGGTGATGGAAACATGCTTAACTTTTGTGTAGTGTAAATGACTTTGACTCACCTGTGTTAAAGAAAAAATGTTTAAATCTGTTGAAATAATTCTTAGGAAATTATCACCTAATATTTTACTAGATAAATGTCTTCTGGGTTCCAGACCAAACAGAACAAAATAAAACAAACAAACAAAAAACCACTAGATTCCAGAAAAGACTTGAAAGGCAACAGATGACAACAAGCAAAAAGTAACTCATGGATGTGGGCAGTACCATTGTTAGTCTGAGTTCTTTAGCAGTCAACAGGACAACAAAGACAGCAGAAGGCCCCTGTGTGCCAGGGTGCTGGCAGTGGCCTTGAGGACTTGAACCGTGGACTGCAATACAGACACAGCCAAGATAAGATACAGACATACATTATTAACAAGAAAGTGATTTGCTGCACCTTGAGTAGGGAGAGAGGGCTAAGTGTAGAAATGTCTTAAAATAGAGTCAGTTAAACACCACGGTGATCAACAAAGCCATAAGGATTTTGTTGTTGTTTGTTTCTATCCGATGTATGTTTGTTTAGCTTTTACTCAACTTGAAGGATGCATACTTGCTGGTTCTCTTTTGCATCCTCAAAGGGTCTGAATTTCAACATAACTAGTGGTCCATACTTGCATTGTCTTATATTCACTCTTGCCACATTGATCATACAACAACCATGATGTGAAGTGGCTTGAAACAACTAACATACATAAATAAAACTCTGCATCATAAAGTATTCCAAAGATGGCTATTTTAAAAGAAGACATTTTATAAGGGGACTTTAGGAGACACATTAAAAGAAGAGGCTTTATAAAATTACCATGCTTAAGGCTTTAAGAGTGTTATTGGGATAGCTATGTGAATTCTGAGAAAATAGCAAGTTCAAAAGAACACTGGAATTGTACTGTATGTAAATTTTTAAAGACAATAAAATTATTAGAATTCAACAACAGAGATGTACCTATTTTCAGTTCAACTACAGAAATATATTTTATTCATTCATATTAGATCACTCTCACAGGGCAAGAGAGTTCTTCAAAAATTATGCTTTTCCAAGACCAATTGCTGATAGATAATCTTCAATAGCCTGTACACATACATTTCTGAGAAAATATCACTTAAAAACTTGATCTATACTGATCGTTTTCACTGATTCCGATGTTAATACTTACAATGCTTGTCCTCTAGAAAATATTTAGTTCACAAGAAATCATAAAGTATGATGACAAAGAAAGACAAAAGAAAGAACAAAGAAAGTGAAAAGACAACCCAACCCACAGAATGAAAGAAAACACTTATAAATATACTGATGAGGGTTTAGGATTCAGAATATATAAATAACCCCTATGACTCAACAATAAAAAACATAACCCAGTGAAAAATTGGCCAAAGATTTAAATAGACATTTTTCCAAAGAAGACATACAAATGGCCAGTTAGTACATGAAAAGATGTACAACATCATTAGTCATTAGGGAAATACAAATCAAAACCACAGTGACATACCAATTCTCACCCACTAGGAAAGCTAAAATAAGAAAACAGACAATACAAGTGTTGATAAGGATGTGGAGAAACTGGAATTCTCATATAGTTTTTGTGGGTTATATAAATGGTGAAGCCCTTGTGAAAACTATTTAGCAGTTCCTCAAAAAGTTAAACATAGTATCATGTGACCCAGCAATTCTACTCCTAGGTACATACCCAAGAGAATCAGAAACCTAGGCTCACACAAAAACTAGTAAAAGAATGTTCATAGCAGCATTATTCATAGTGGCCCTAAACTGGAAACAATTCGAATGACCACAACTAGGAATGGATAAGCAAATGTGCTGTATCCAAACAATGAAATATGACTCGGCCATCAAAAAGAATGAAGCACTGTTACATGCTGCAACTTGGATGACCCTTGAAAACATTATGCTAAGTGGAAGAAGCCAGGCACAAAAGGTTACATATTGTATGATTCCATTTATATGAAATGTCCAGAATAAGCAAATTCATACAGATAGAAAGCAGGTTAGTAGTTGCCAGGGGATGGTGAGAGTGGGGAATTGGTTCTAACTGCCAGTAGCTATGAGGGTTCCTTTGAGATGATGAACATGTTCTAGAATTGGACAGTGGTGATGGCGTGCAACGTAGTGAATATACTAAAAACCATTTAAGTATATACTTTAAAAGGATACATTTTATGTTATTTTAATTATATCTTGATACAAAAATAATGCTAAAACAAACACAAGAATAGTCAGGAAAATTCTTGCAAAGAAGAGTAAAGAGAGTGAAATAACCCTGCCAGATATCAAATATTAAAAGGGGCGTAATTATCATGCAGTACTTAGGGTACTATAGACTTAAACATATATGGTCAATTGGTTTTCAATAAAGGTACAAGAAAAATTCGGCAGGAAATGGTAGTCTTTTCAACAAATGGTGGTAGAACAACTGGATATCTATACTGAAAAAAAAATGACCCTCAGTTCATACCATACACAAAAATTATCTAAAATGGTTCATAGACCTAAATGTAAAACCCAAAACTATAAAATTTCTGGAATTAAATATAGGAGAAAAATATTTGTGATAGAACACAAAAAGTAAAAACCATCAAAGAAAAAACTTGTGAACTGGACTTCAACAAAATTAAAAGGTTTTGCTTTTGCTCATTGAAAGACACCAGTAGGAAAATGAAAAAGAAGCCATAGACTAGGAGAAATTATTTCCAAACACATACATCAGATACTTATACCCAGAATATGTAAAGAACTATTTTAACTCAATAGTAAGGTAATCAACTCAATAAGAAAATGGGCACAAGGTTTGAATAGACAATTCCCAAAAGAAGATAAATGAACAGCCAATAAGCATGTGAAAAGATGCTAAATATCATTAATAATTAAAGAAAAACAAGTTAAAACCACAATGAGACACTGCTACATACCTGTTAGTATGGCTAAAATTAAATAACTGGTTGTTATCAAGTATTGCCCAGGATATGAAAGAACTGAAACTCTCATACGCTGATGGGGGGAATGTAAAATGGTACAACAATTTCTGAAAGATCTGGCAGTTTCTTTAGAAAGTTAAACATACACTCACCATATGATCCAGCCATTGCACTCATGTATCTAACCAAGAGAAAAATATATATATATATGTCCATATAAAGATTTGTACATCAACACTCATGGCAGCTTTATTTGCAATAAACTACTGGAAAACTACCCAAATATTTATCAACAAATGAATGGAAAAACTAATTATGGTATATCTATTCAATGAAATAATACTGAACAATAAAAGAAAAATAAACTACTAGTGCACACAATGTGGCTGAATCTCAAAATCAATATACTGAGTGAAAGATACCAGGCTAAAAGAGTACATGTTGAAAGATTCTACTTATAGGAAATTCTACAAAATCTAAATTAATCTGTTGTAACAGATTTCAAACTATAAACTAAGAAAAGGCACTCGCAGCACTGTGATGAAGGGCTTAGTTCCTTAATACATAAAGAGCACCCAAACGTTGTTCAGTTTTAGCAAATAATTTTTGAGTGTCCACCAGGTGCCAAGCATGGTACTATACACTGAAGATATAACTGAGAGTTAAATAGACAGAATCCTTGCCCTCGTGAAATGTTCAAGCTGACAGGAGTCTAAAACAATGTTAGAAAAATGAGAAAAGGACTTGAACAGAGAGTTCATGGGGAAAAAAAAAAGTAACACATAGCTTTCAAATGAATGAAAAATTACCAAAATCACTCATAGTAGGTAAAAATCAAAATTAAAACTACAATGAATACACTTATTTACATATCAGATTGCTATCAACTTCTCCACTGGCTTCCGTCTTCCTTTGCTTCCCAAGGACATTGCCCCAGAAATTCTCTTTTTTCTCTCCTATATGTCAGTATTTTCCTCTAAACTGGATCATTCCTATCAGTATACAAGCATGTTACTTCTCTCATCTTAAAAAACTCAAAGACTTATATAGCATTTGCACATTGGAACTTGCCATATTTCTTATTGCTTTGGGAATCCAGTCTCCACACTAAGCAGCCTGCGTTAACCCGCTGGAAACTCATGGCACAGCTGACAGCCAGCACTGACTTCCAGACAAGGAAGGCTCTCTGACATCATCCAGACCCAACTGAACCAACAGAGGACTGCAGCCATGTGAGTGACATCAGGTGAGACTAGACAAAGCACTGCCTGAGTCCAGCCTAAATTGCTGGCCTACAGAATAATAAACTAAAATGGTTGTTGTTCTAAGCCGCTGAGTTTGGGAGGATTGTGACATACCAAATGATAACCAAAATACTCAATATCCCCATATCAATCTCAGGAATTGCTCTAATGGGCCCACCTTGGGCCATATGCCCACTTTTTGGGCTGACCATTGCTTCCAGGGGGTCAAGACGAAATTGGAGCTGGTAAACTCTAGTTAACAGCTTTATAGAATCATTTGTAATAGAATAAATGAGGGGAAAGGATTCTGGGCATACATACAACAATGACTGTCCGCAACAGCCAGCCTTGCCCTGGTGTGTGCAGTAGGATGGGTTGGCAACTAGAACGAGGCTCACACTTTGCAGAGGGGCACACAGGCAAGGCCAGGAGCTGGAGCTGAGAGGAAGCTGGATAGAACGTGATGACTGGGAGCTGTGAGTTTCTCTTGAGGGACACTCTGGCTCTTCCTCATGACTGAATCCCTGCTTCCTGATATATTTTGATGGGTGGGTGGATGGACAGATGGATGGATGCATGCATGCATGGATGGATGGATGGTTGGGCGACCCAGTGAGTGAGTGGCTGAACGGATGAATGGGTAGGAGGGTGGATGGTAACATTCAGGATGGCAGGAAGTCCAATAATAAGTAGGAGGATGCTCCAGCTTCCTCGCAGGAAGAGCATAGCAAGGGAAACCCAGAAGCTGGTGAATGGAGCTTTTAGCTGGAAAAGTTGTCATTGTCATTAGAGAAAAAGGCCCCTGTGACTGACTGACTGGAAAATTGGGTAGCATAAAGAAAATGTAAAGACAAGGTATGGGGGATGGGATTGGAGCTCAGGACTGGGACTGAACTGATGGAAGCCAAATGGCTACAGCTACAGGCAGGAACAATCCAAAGTGTAGGGCCAAGCAGAACATAAGCAGCCGTGTGGTAAGAAGGAGATGCTGGTGCTAAATACATTATCATCATTTTTCAAATAAGTAATTCTGGTGAAGTAATTATTTTAACTTGTCCAGCATCTCTTCCTCTCCCTTTTTTGGAAGCGACCTCATTTCCCTTGGAGGGGAGCGCATATTCCTTCAATGGAGTGGGATGTATGCCGCTGGCTGGCTCCAGGTATGGGCATGGGACCCCGTGACAGCCAGTCAGGCATCATATCCTGCTGTCTACAAAGACTGGCTCAGGGAGGGCCCAGGAGAGCCCTTTTCAAGATTCTTGCTGGAACTCCAGGGAAACGGGCACCATCTTCGCGTGGAGAATGGTGATCATGGGGTAGTGCGGCCTGCAGCAGTGGAGGCCGTCTATTTCCCACCGGGAGAGAGCCTGACAGGATGAGGCCAATAAGAGCGAAGCAGAGCCCAGAGACAGGAAGAGAAGGATGGTGCCCATTGTCCTCTTGTCAATTACAGGAGCCAATAAAGACCCCTTTTTTCTCTTTGGGTCAATTCATCAGAATTTAGTGGGAAAGCTTTGCCTGCACCTAGAGGAGAGGCTGTTCTGAGGTGCCATCGTGCTTCAGGTGAGCTGGGTCTCTTCTCACAACGCTTGCTCCCAAGGGGCCCTCCCAGGCTTCAGATTTCCCTGGGGTTCTTTCTCTACAACAGCCCCTTCTAGGCAACAGGGACTCGGCACTGAGCCTCCCAATTTCCTGGCTCCTGATCATCAGAGAAAGCAGCACAAAAAAGAGGATTGGTCTCTGTCCCTTGGGGTGTCCAGAGGCAGCCTCTCCCAAGACTCCTGTGAGGGGAAGCACTTCCCCAGCCCTTGAGACCCCCGCATGTTGACCCAGGCCCTGTGCCCCCTTCAGCTGACTGGTCCAGGGCTGGCCAGCACCTGGAGGCCCAACACAGGCTATTCCCTCACAAAGCGCGTTTCCACTGGCAGGATCCCAGCCAAACACCTTGGTGGAGCCTCGTCTCTTCAGCCTCAACCTGAAGTTTCCCGTCATAGCCTGTGTGTCAGCCCTTCATTTTGTGACCACAAGCCTTGGCTCACGAGAATCCCTTTGTCTGAAGGCTCTTCTCTCCTTTCCCCACCCGAGGAGCTTGCTCTTAGACAGGGCGTAAATAGCCCTTCCCTGTGAAGCCTGGCCCACACCTACCAAGCCTATTAGCTATGTCCATCGCATACTGTTTAGTGCTCCCTTAGAAAACACTTGTCACTTTTTTGCCTTGGTTATTTGTTTACATAGATGTTCTCAGGATGATAATCCAAGCTCTTCAAGAGCATGGATAGGGTCTTATTCATTTTGCAATCTATAGTGTCCAGTACATAATTGATAATATGAGAGAGCGAGAAAGGAAGGAAGGAAGGAAAGAAGGAAGGAAGGAAAGAAGGAAGGAAGGAAGGAAGGAAGGAAGGAAGGAAGGAAGGAAGGAAGGAAGGAAGGAAGGAAGGAAGGAAGGAAGGGAT